>NC_041382.1:233886807-233971696 GCF_002162155.2 Triticum dicoccoides | reverse complement strand
GAACTGTATCCGGTTCGAACTAGAGGCTGACAACGGAGAATTTTGCTTCCCACCCACCACCCACTTCATACACACTATCGAAGACTTAACCGACACGCTCGATTACGGCTCTGAAGACATCGACGGTATAGATGACAATGCCGATGAGGAGCCGGGCCAAGACCCGCCGTTTACCGGACGCTGGACGACAACCCCTTCTTACGACGTGTACATGGTGGATACACCTAAAAGAACTAACGATGATGACAAAGAAGATCCTGTTGAGGATGAACCTCCTGTGATACAACCAAAATACCGGCGTTAGCAGTGCCGCTCTAAGCCGCGTCATGGAAAAGACGGCGATACTGGCACATGGAAAAATAATAATCTGGATGATGCCAAAGATAACAAAGACATCGTTGAGATAACCTCTGAATAGGAGGAATGGGAAAATGGGCAAGCTGGCCCTGACGAACAAGGCATAAATGATGACTCAGAGGATAGTAATTATCTTCCACTCTCCGAGGATGAGGTGAGCCTTGGCAGCGAGGATTTTATCGTGCTTGAGGAACCTCAGGAGCAGGAGCGCTTCAAGCGCCGGCTAATTGCCACTGCAAAGAGCCTGAAAAAGAAGCAACATCAGCTTCAAGCTGACCAAGATCTGCTTAACGATAGATGGATTGATGTCCTAGCAGCCAAAGAACACAACCTCAAGTGCCGAGCCAAAAGCTACTCGCAGTGCAAATTGCTACCTAAGTTCGACGATGAGGCGCTAGAACACATACCATCATCGCGCAATGCAGCTGACCGACCACCACATGGTCGGGATAAAGCGGCAACTCAGGCTGAACACCAGCCCGCCCCACCTCATCGTAAAAGCAGAGGCAAAACAGCTCGCGGTCATGCATATGACCTTCGGCAGGACCTGGACAATAGAGCAGGATATACCAGATCGATCTACATATCGCAAGGACGTGCCCCGACACGTGACGACTATCTATTCGGACACGACAAGCCTAGTCACACCCGGGTCGAAAACCATAGACTGACTCCATCGGAGCTATGTTGCAATGTGGCCCAAGATAGAGGTGCCACACACCCTCTTTGCTTCACAGATGAAGTAATGGAGCACGAATTACCGGAAGGGTTTAAACCCGTAAATATCGAATCATATGATGGAACAACTGATCCCGTGGTATGGATCGAGGATTTCCTTCTCCATATCCACATGGCCTGCGAAGATGACCTTCATGCCATCAAATACCTCCCGTTAAAACTCAAAGGTCCAGCTCGACACTGGTTAAACAGTCTGCCCGAAAACTCTATCGGCAGCTGGGAGGATTTGGAGGACGCCTTCTGCGACAACTTCCAAGGTACATATGTCTGGCCACCAGACACTGATGACTTAAGCCATAGAGTTCAACAGCCCGAGGAATCAGCCATGAAGCTCTGGACTGGGTTCTTAGTTAAAAAGAACCAAATCATCGACTGTCCGGACGCGCAAGCCCTAACCGCCTTCAAACACAGCATACGGGATGAGTGGATCGCCCGCCACATCGTTCAAGAAAAACCAAAATCCATGTCGGCCCTTACCGCTCTGATGACCTGCTTCTGCGTGGGAGAAGACAGCTGGCTCACTCGTAGAAGCAACAACGCCAACGATCCGGGCACTTCCGAAGTCCGAAACGTCAATGGCAAACCTCGACGCATCAAACACAAACGTCACAATGGTAATGAAAGAACGCACGACACGGTCAATGTCGGATTCAGTGGCCCCAAACCCGGTCAACAGAAAAAGCCATTCAAGGTAAACAGAGACGAACCATCCCATTTAGACAAGATATTGGATCGGCCCTGCCAGATTCATGGCAATCCCGATAAACCAGCTAATCACACCAACAGAAGCTGTTGGGTCTTCAAGCTGGCCGGTAAGCTCAACACCAAACACAAGGGGAAAAGGCTGCCCAGTGATAGTGATGAAGAAGAGAGTCCCAAACCAAATACCGGGGGTCAGAAGCAATTTCCCCTTGAGGAAAAAATAGTGAACTTGGTATACATGAGACACGCACCTACAGAGGAGCATGAGACGCATTCCCTCCGGACCGAGGATCATACTAAATTCCCTACAGCCGGAGTACAAATCGGTCTTATTAAACTGCATACCTTGTCGGCCATTAAGCCACCGGTCTCCATTCAGCAGGACCGACCAATCATGGAGCTGGACTAGTAGTTCGGCTTTCGTCATCCGCCTCATACACTCGTGAAACCTATAGCGCGCATACATAACTATGCACTTAAAATACCATGGGCATCGGAAGAGGCACAATACGGACGGGCCTATAAGTACTCCTATAACCTCCTTCTTTTCTTTTCTAACCACTCTTTCTTTTTCATTATCCTTCACCACAGGTGACTCGCAGGCTGGTCATCTCACCAACTCTATCAGAGTTCGGTTTTTACATTCATCCAAAAGCTACTCCCTTTAAGGAGCCCCTTCATCGAGGAAAGGCGGCACAGACGTGCGACAAGAGGTCCAAAACAACTTTTTGTAGACCATATTCTCTATTTTACGAGCATGTAAAGTGCCTTCTACCTCAGCCGTCGACCCTTGGCATGTCAAATAGCTAGGGTCGGGGCATTATTATATAGATAACAACAAGTCCAAACAGCTTTATAGCATATTTCGGCGTCACGAGTTTGGCCTTATATGCATCAGCTCCGAATAATGTCTTGGGTCAATAGTTGGGTTGCCGGGCTCCTGTGCTTGCTACCTTACGTTCCACTCTATCGGCTAAGGTAGTAAAGGGATAACTACAGTGATTGTGTTTCCGATTCATCTCATCAAACACCTCAGTAGAGAAAGCCGAAAACTGACTGTCATGATGCGGCGAGAGCTGGTCAACCACTTGACGACTTATCGGAATCTTTTGCGATCCCCCCCGTATTACACGAAGGACCTTTCTTCAGGTCATATATGTACATGCACCACATTGGGATAACAACGTACATACCAGGGTTTATATCATAGACCCACCACAAAACTCCTATGGTTAAGTGAAAGTGTTAACGCCCTATAGTCTGATTGCCTCGTTCACCGCATTGACACCTCCTTCACGGACCAAGATGCTGGGTTAAGAGTGATCAAGTGCTTTTCCGAACACCCCCGTATTTTTCTATGAGGGGACTGAAGCCGACGACCGGAAAACTTTCAGATTATACACAAACGGCCGCACATGAGGAACCAAAATCTGTTTAGAAAATATCATAATATCATCATAATATTGTCTTTTACAATGTCAATACATTTCATTCGAATATCATATCTTTCGAGCACTGGCCCTCTATCAAGCGGGCACCCTCTAAGACGTCCTCGAAATAGAGTTCGGGTGTGCGATGGTCCTTACCCTTGGGGGGACTCCTCGCTGCAACATCGGTGGCCTTCATCTTCGCCCAGTATGTTTTGACACGGGCAAAGGCCATCCGTGCACCTTCAATGCACGTTGGACGCTTAATAGCATCGATACGCCGCTTCCACAAGCCGTAGCACCAAACCGAAGTAACTATTCGGAATGGGCTCAGTAGGCCTGTTGGATCACGGGTTCCGGCAAAAACCTCAAGGTTCAAACACTGGGGTGCGCGCGAAGATCTCGCCCTATTGATCCATGTCCTAGCTCGGCTAAGATCTTACGAACTAACTCGACAAACTCACAACACAAGGGACACAAGATTTATACTGGTTCAGGCCACCGTTGTGGTGTAATACCTTACTCCAATGTGGTGTGGTGGATTGCCTCTTGGGCTGAGGATGATTAGTACAAGGGGAAAAACAGCCTCCAGAGGAGAGGTGTTCTTGTGCTTGGAGAACTCGTGGTTGTCCTGGTCGCTCTTGGCTGGACTGGTCTATCTCTCCTCTCTCTCCTAGCTACAGTGGTGGCTAGTCCTATTTAAAGAGGCCCCGGTCCTCTCCCCAAATATTGAGTGGGAAGGGAGCCAACAACGACCAATTTGAAAGGGGACAGCTAGTACAACTTATCCTGACAAAAGCAGTCTTCGCCTGTCAAAGGCTCTGGTGGTGATGCCGTCTTGGGCTCCATGGTGACCCCCGTCTTGCCGTCCTTCTGGTATTGGTCTTGTTGCACTGATATGGAAACCTTTGCTTGATGCCTCGATACTCCGCGCCTGCGCCTGCTTCCTTAGCACCGAAGAGGAAACAAGGACACTTTGCATGCTGGCGCCCGCCTGGCCTTGGTTGTCATGGCTCACGTCACTGGAACCTCGCGAGGTTTGCCTGGCCTCGAACTCTCCGCCCCTCATGAGCCAGCCTGGTGAGGCCACTCCTAAGGAGGTCTTGTGTCGTCCGCCTCACGAGGCTTGGCCCCTCGCGAGGGTCTTGTGTCTTTGCTGGTGAAGATGAGCTGTACGGGCCCACTCGCAGAGTCATGCCATGGGCCGCAGGCAGGCAAGTCTGGGGAACCCCGTTCCCAAAACGCCGACAGTAGCCCCTAGGCGCAAGGCGCGCTCGGGCTTGGCTTCAAGGCGAAGCCAAAGGCCAACTGCGGAGCACCGCGGGCCCCAATAGCCTGCGGCCTTGGTTGACGTGTGGCGGTTTATTGGACGTGGGCGTCTCCGCTTCCCCACGCTGCCTCGGCAAATGCCCGACTGTCAAAAAGGTTGGCCTAGACATCGCTTTGCCTTCACCGCTTCCTTTCACCTTGCGAAGATCCCCTTTCTTGCCCCTACCTCCGAAATCTCTAGATATACACCCTTCCCGCATCGGCGACCAATGGCGCCTCAGAGGGTCAAGCTCGCCTTGTCGCCGGCTTGGTATGAGCCAGCTCTCGACGCGCCCAATGTTTCGGAGAAGAGCCTTGCCGCCACGCGCTTGCTGACGGCAGGGGAAAAGCAACGAGAAGGGGAAGACTGGACTTCGAGCCGGATCCAACGTGCCTGAGCCCGAAGGAAGCACCCTCTACCCCTTCTTCACGAGCAGGATCGCCGCCGGGCTAGTTCCCCCCTTCTCTGACTTCTTTTACGAGGTCCTTGATCACTTCGGACTGCAAGTGCTGCATCTTCATCCCAACTCTATCCTACTCTTATCGATCTTCGCCTACTACTGCGAGGCATACCTTGGCGTGATGCCGTCCATGTCCCTGCTGCGCCACTTCTTCTTCCTCCACGCCAATGAGGGTCACACCTCCAGGTGTGTTAATTTCATCGCGGCCGACAAGGCCAACTCTATCTCGAAGATGGGGAAGAAATCCGACAGCTTCGGGAGCAAGTGAGCCATGATGGATGCTAAATGCATCCACCCACGCTTGACGCTGCGAACGGAGAGGCCCCAGTCCGACAAGGGGTGGTCCTGCGTGAAGCTCACCGACGAGCAGGCGATGTTGGTGCTGGAGTAGATGAAGTCTAACCTGAAGCCGGGCAACGCGAAGGCGGCAAAGATTACAGGGGCCATGCTCCTGAGGTAATTCCTGGCGCTGCGCGTGGCCCCGCTTCAAGCCCGCACGCGCCCCTTGTGGGAACTTGGGCATGAAGAGGAAAAGGTTCGCTTGAGCTCGGAGGCCTTGTCTGATGAGGAGCTGACCGCAGCTCTCCGCCTCCTGGTTGGGGACGATCAGGAGTATCCGCCGAATGTGTTTACTCCCTTGTTCCGCCACAAGGACAGGGCATTGATCATGGCCTCTAAGCCGACCTTTGACGGACGTGGACTGGTGCCGCCGGTGCTCATCGGGGCCCCTGCGGCGCCAATGCCGGTGGAGCTGTCTTCTAGTGAGTCCCACGAGGAGGAAGAAGAGGAGGAGGAAGATTCAGAGTGACCCCCTAAGGGACGGGGGAGACCTCCCCCTTGAGTAAAGCTGACATCCTCCATGCCTTTCTTGACGACGACGAGGCCGGCGACCGCCTGGAGAGGTGGAGGCCGCCTGTTGTCTTGACGAGGGATCAATCGGCGTTGATCTCCCGGGACGCTGCTTCTGTTCCGACGCCGCCTGGAGCCGCTTTCGGCCCAACCGCCGCTCCTGCTTCTGCTTCCGGAGCTGGCGCGCCCGCCCCTCGGGTTGTGAAGCTCTCCGGCTTCAAGATCACTAAGCGAAGGGTGGACTACGCTGCTATAGATCAGTAAGTGTTTGAGCTTCATCTTGTTATTCCTTATACTGCTGCCTCTTGATGTTCGCCCTTGTCTTTGCTATTGGTGCTTGTTTCCAACTCTTCTCCCTTGTTGTGCAACCAGGCTGACGCCTATGGTGAAGAGGAGGAGGAGAGCGAGGTGGTGCTGCTTGAGTCCGGGTTACCTCCTACGACCACGCCCCTCTCCATGAGCGAATGTGGGGACGGTGCTCGTGCTTCTCCAGCGCGACCATCCTCGCGAGGCCAAGCGGAGCATCCTCGGGTGGAGACAGCCCCCGAAGCGCCACTGGCTCAGGAGGTCCCAGTGTCCGTCTTGGGTGCTGAGGTCCACGAGCCTCAGCAGCTTCCTGCCTCTCAGGCCATGGTGACGACGCATCTTCCTCCTTCTACGCCATTACTCCCATGTTCTTCTGCCTCCTCTGCTGTCTTGGAGCGTGCCCTTTCAGAGATGACTCAGCTGCGGGAAGATATCCTGGGCGCGGATTCGTGCCTGGTAGCCGAGTGCCTGGATCTGGCCTCCGGCTGGCTTCAGTCTGACGCGGCAGTCTGAGCGGCGCTAAGCCAAGCCACGACAACCTCTGAGAAGGAGAAGCGGGCTGTCAGTGTCAAAACCGGCGGATCTCGGGTAGGGGGTCCCGAACTATGCGTCTAGGCCGGATGGTAACAGGAGACAGGGGACACTTTGTTTTACCCAGGTTCGGGCCCTCTCGATGGAGGTAATACCCTACTCCTGCTTGATTAATATTGATGATATGGGTAGTACAAGAGTAGATCTACCACGAGATCAAGGAGGCTAAACCCTAGAAGCTAGCCTATGGTATGATTGTTGTGTATGGAGTTGATTGCCTACGGACTACAACCCTCCGGTTTATATAGACACCGGATAGGGTTAGGGTTACACAGAGTCGGTTACAAAGGTGGGAGATCTTGAATATCCGCATCGCCAAGCTTGCCTTCCACGCCAAGGAAAGCCCCATCCGGACACGGGACGAAGTCTTCAATCTTGTATCTTCATAGTCCAGGACTCCGGCCGAAGGTATAGTCCGGCTACCCGAACACCCCCTAATCCAGGACTCCCTCAGTAGTCCCCGAACCAGGCTTCAATGACAATGAGTCCGGCGCGCAGATTGTTCGGCATTGCAAGGCGGGTTCCTCTCCAAATCTTGTGTACCTATAGGAATAATGTCCGATTTTTGTAATGTAGTCCTCCTCGGCTTCCATGCCCAATACTGGGCGTCTTCCACGTGTTCAAACAAATGCAAAAAGCCGGGGCGTTTCTACATCCACACCCCTAGCCGTATAAACAAGCCGCCTATTTAACGGGATGGGGATTTAGGTCGAGACCACATCTTCTCCTTTCCGCGAGTTATCATCAGAGCGCTTCCAGCAAAGGTCCATTCCAACATGACCAGCCGTCGCAGCTCCCCCGTCGCCCCTCCGGTCCCAAACCCGGGGACTGGGAGAGTTGCACCATCCCGCATAGCAAGTTAGCGTCACTTCAGGCCCAGGGATTCCTCCCTCAGGCATGCATGGTCCCGGTCCGAGCCGGTCTCGCCACCTATAATGGCGGAAAACAATCGGAGAGCACCCCCAATCCTTCTAAAGGAGAGCGGGTGTGCCTCGTCCCCTATCTAATAAGAGGACTGGGGTTTCCAATTCATCCATTTCTCCGCGGGCTTCTGGAGTTCTACGGCCTCCAGCTGCACAATCTCACGCCTGCCTCCGTATTACATATTGCGGGTTTCGTCGCCCTTTGCAAGCTATTTTTAGGCGTTGAGGCTCATTTCGCGTTGTGGAAGAGGTTATTCTGTCTGGTGCCCCGTTCTCAAAAAGGGGTCTATATATCAAGTGGGCGGAGCCGAAGTATGGCGCATCGCCAGGACCGGATACCTATCCGGAACCCCAAAGAAGGCGTCCGAGGACTAGCCTTCGGAATGGTTTTACATAGATGACATCCCGCTACCGGACCCTATTCAGGTCGGTCTCCCTGAGTTCAATAGTGCTCCATTGAAGAAACGCTTGAGCTGGCGTCCACGGAGCTCTCAGAGAGAAAGTGACAAAGACGTCCTTTACCTGATGGGCTGGATAAGACTGTTGGCTCATTCTGGACTAACCATGATCGGAGTCATGGCCGCATGCATTATGCGGGGGGTGCAGCCGCTTCAATATAGAGGCCACCCCATGTGGGATTTCAACGGGGAGGATGACGGCACACATTACGGTCGTAAGGGGCCGGACTCAGCCGCCGCCTCAGTAAAAATCTTATCCTCTTTGTATAAGGGAGAAAAGGAGGAATTCCTCCGCGTCAATCCACAGGCCGGATTCAGTATGTACGATCCTCCAAGTTGGGTAAGTGAACAATTGCACTTGCCCGTTTGTTTTATACTCCCATGGTTAGATTGGTAGTCTAACGACTTCAATGCAGCAACTGCGACAGGAGGTAAAGGACATAAGCAGCCGCCCTCCACAGCTCGAGGACCCAGAACGGTCCCTCAATCCGGACTCCGAAGAGGATCCGGACATATCGGTGGATCTTATTGACGGGGTGTTCCATCAGCTAAGCAAGGACAATACCTTGGTAGCCATCCTGGCTGATTACCCAGGGTTAATTCCAGCCTCCCAGGTGACAGAAACCGGAGTCTCATTCCCTTGAGAGAGATTGCACTCTCGCGTATTCCGGTGTTTCTGACGACAACCGTGTTTTGCAGGGGAGTTTTCCAAGGCAGGAGGCCGAACCTGCGGCGGCTAGCCAACGAGGGGCCGCAGGGCCCCGTGGGGCAAAAAGGAATGAAGTCCGGACTGAGATGCCGGCGCAAAGGTATAGCGCACCTCTGTTTCCCTGGTGTTATTCTGTCAGGGCATATTTAACGTTCGTGCTATCTTCAGAACGAAGAGACCTCGCCGGACTACATCCGGAGAGGTTGCCAATCGCGCCTCCACCAGCTAGGCTCCAACGGCTGGCCAGGAAGCGGAGGCGAGCACAAGGCGCATACCGGACGCTCCTCCGATAGAGGATGAGGACAGGCTGTCTGCCACAAATTCTGAAGTGGAGAGTGCCATGAACCACAGGCGTCGCCGGACAGTTCTACGCGACGCTTGTTTCTCCCAAGAGGCTTTAGATGCCTTTAATTCGGGAGATGCGTACCTCCGTGCCGCTCAAAATGGTTTAGCCAGAGCCACAGAGCAGTATGTAAAAGACATACGGGTAAGAAATTTTTGGTCAAATATATATATACCAGTAGCCCCCGAGACTTGAAACAGTTAGAGCAACTGATTTAAGGATCTTTTAATATGCAGGTTCTTACAAAGAAGAATACTGTGCTGTCCCAGGAGCTGGAAAAGTGCGAGGCACAACTAGAGGTCACACTAGCCGCAGCAGGGGAGTCCAAAGAGACCCCCTCAGGTAAGATACACTTCGAAAGATTAGTATTGTGCGGTGTGGGTGTAAATCTGACAAATCATATTGCAGATGGCGCCGAACTCAATCCGGACAAACAACAACTCTTACACCAGCTAAAGGGCGATGAGAGTATGTTGACAAGGGTGAGGCGAGAGAAGAATGATCTTCAGGATGCCAACACCAAGCTGGATGTCAAACTTAAAGATGTTCGTGGCCAGCTGTCGGACTCCACGAAGGAGAATCAGCGGCTTCGACGCGACATTTTTAGTAAGTGCTTGAACGAACTTTGAAAAAAGAGTTCGGCGAAGAAGTTGACTAACAGAGTAATGTCTGTAGGTATGCTCACAGGTCGTCCTGCAGAGGAGATGCCCGGTTCTACGGGTGACCTTCTTCCCGAACTCATGCAACTGCACGAGCGAATTCGGCAGGCGATGCGAGGTGTTACCCAAGCCTTATGGCCTGCCCACTCCATGCCCGAGGGCCTTGGAGAGCTTGCGGAGAAGCTGAAGGGAGCTCGGCGGCGCTTCCGGTTGTGGAAGATATCGGCCTGCCGACAAGGCGCTAGGGAAGCCTGGGCCATGGTGAAGACCCGTTTTACGAAGTCTGACCCAAACCACATGGCCGAGGTCGGACCAGTGGGGCCTGACGGGAAGGAGATCCCTATGAGCTTGGTATACGACCAAGTAGAGTTGGCCGCAAAGTATTCCCAGCAAGACTGTAAATTAGATAGCCTGTTAGACGGTATAGAAGAGGAATACAATCAGTCAGAATGACTATGTAATTTTGAATTGACATGTGTAATGCCTTCTAGCCGGATTGTAGATCGTTTGTCGTTGCCGACCTTTTCGCTTAGACCTCGGGACCTGACGGTCCGGAGTGTGTCCGAATACCATAGCGGTTATATAAGAACCGTGGTATGCGTGGAGACCAGGCGTAGGGGTCATTAGTGCTTTATCAGACAAGTGCCCAACTAGTTATGTTATATTACATGGTTAGTAAGAAACATCTTCCAGAGAGAATAGTTCCGTTAGGGGTTCCTTTCGCTGGGAGGCATGCCCTAAAGTGCATGTCCGGACTGCGTAAAAAGACGCAGAAAAAAGCATCTGGGGGCGCATAAAATGAGTAAAAAGATCATCTTTTATCTCACCGACCGAATATTCCCTTAAGAACGCTAGCTTTCGGCTTCACCCAGTCTGAGGTACACATCCGGCTGACCCGGCAGTAACAATCGCAGAGGTGCTCCCTTTACCGCCTAGCCAAACAATCGGGAACGTAGGGGTAAGCACAAGAGCCAGGCAACCCAGCTTGGCCAAAACTTAAGTCATATCGATGCATATAATGGTGAAGAAAAAGGTACATGCGGAAGTTTGACGCATGTGTTGGGCATAAAGCCCGTATAAATAAGCTTTTGTTAAAGAAGCCCCCAGGTTTAATGAGCGCGAGTAGCGCGTCACTAGATGAGCCTTTAAGGGCTATAAAAGAAAAGAGGGGAAGGAGAGAAATGTAAGACAGAAAAATGCAAAAAATGGACAGAGGAAGGAGACGAACACAGAGTCCGGCGCTAGGCATAGAATCTTCGGAGACGGGCGGCGTTCCACGGGTTTGGCTCGAGTCGGTTATCCGACGCATCTCGCAGGCGGTACGCCCCGCCAGTCAGGACTTGGTCGATTATGAATGGACCTTCCCACTTGGGCTTGAGTTTGTCCTTTTTCTTATCCGGCAGGCGTAGAACTAGTTCGCCAACATTGTAATTTTTGGCCCGTACTTCTCTGCTTTGATATCTTCAGGCCTGCTGTTGATAGAATGCGGAACGGGCTTTTGCCACGTCACGCTCCTCCTCCAGGGCGTCCAAGTTCTCCTGCCGATCGAGCTCAGCTTCTCTTTCTTCGTACATGCGCACTCTAGGTGAGTCATGAATTATGTCGCAGGGCAGAACTGCCTCTGCGCCATACACCATAAAAAATGGTGTGTATCCGGTGGTGCAATTTGGCATGGTCCGCAGCCCCCATAGTACGGAGTCGAGCTCCTCTACCCAGTGCGTGTTAGATTCCTTGAGGGACCGCACCAGTCTGGGTTTAATGCCGCTCATGATAAGACCATTTGCACGTTCGACCTAGTCGTTGGTTTGTGGGTGATAGACGGAAGCATAATCGAGCTTGATGCCCATGTTTTTGCAGCAGAGTTTTACCTCGTCGGTGGTAAAGTTTGTACCGTTATCGGTTATGATGCTGTGGGGGACGCCATAATGGTGTACAACCCCGGATATGAAGTCTATCACAGGTCCGGATTCGGCCGTTTTAACAGGCTTGGCTTCTATCCATTTGGTGAATTTATCCACCATGACCAGTAAGTATTTTTTCCTATCGGTCCCACCTTTAAGGGGTCCGACCATGTCAAGCCCCCAGACCGCAAAAGGCCAGGTGATGGGTATAGTTTGGAGTGCGGTGGGTGGCATATTGCTTTGGTTGGCAAAAAGTTGGCAACCAGCGCATCGTTGGACTAGGTCTTGAGCGTCTGCCCGGGATGTCGGCCAATAAAAGCCTATATAGAAAGCCTTGTTAACAAGGGACCGAGCAGCGGTGTGCTGACCACCGAGTCCGGCATGAATTTCAGCCAGAAGGTTCCGCCCTTCCTCTTCGGAGATGCACCTTTGAAGGACTCCGCTAGTGCTTTTCTTATAAAGCTCTCCCTCATGGACTCTATAGGCTTTAGATCGCTGCACTATGCAGCGGGCCTCGTTTTGGTCCTCCGGGAGTTCCTTCCTAGTAAGGTAGGCTAGGAATGGTTCTGTCCACGGGGCGATGACCACCATTATTACGTGGGCTGAAGGTGTAATTTCATTGGCAGAGCCTCCAATTGTGTCAGATTGTTCGGCGTCGAGTGGTGCGGCTGGGTCCGGGCTGTTATTTACGGGTTCCCCCTCCCATGTTACGGATGGCTTGAACAATCTTTCCAAAAATATGTTGGGGGGGACTGCATCGCGTTTTGCTCCGATGCGTGCCAGGACGTCCGCTGCTTGATTGTTTTCTTGGGCTATATGTTGAAACTCCAGCCCTTCGAACCGAGCTGACATTTTTAGGACGGCGTTTCGGTAAGCTGCCATTTTTGGGTCCTTGGCATCGAAGTCTCCATTTATTTGGGATATCGCAAGGTTTGAATCCCCGCATACCTCTAGACGCTGGATACCCATGGATACTGCTATCCAGAGACCATGTAGGAGGGCCTCATATTCGGCTGCATTGTTGGAATCCATGTACATGATCTGGAGCACATATTGGACTGTGTCTCCTGTGGGGGACGTCAGGACGATGCCAGCCCCCAGTCCGGCCAACATTTTGGAGCCGTCGAAATGCATAATCCAGTTTGAATATGTGCCGTACTCTTTAGGGAGCTCGGCCTCCGTCCATTCTGCGACGAAGTCGGCCAAAACTTGCGATTTAATAGCTCGCCCTGGCTTATAGGTTATATCGAACGGGAGGAGCTCGATGGCCCATTTTGCAATCCGGCCCGTTGCGTCGCGGTTGTTGATAATATCGTTGAGTGGTACTTCCGAGGCTACTATTATGGAACACTCTTGAAAGTAGTGTCGTAGCTTCTGGGATGCCATGAATACCGCGTATGCAATCTTTTGATAATGCGAGTACCGTGATTTGCATGGAGTGAGGACAGTGGATACGTAGTAGACCGGCCTTTGAAGGGGGAATTTGTGTCCGTCCGTTTCCCGCTCAACAACGAGCACTGCGCTGACAACTTGATGTGTTGCTGCAATGTACAATAACATTGGTTCGCCGGTGTTCGGCGCGGCCAGGACTAGGTTTATTGCCAATATGGCTTTTATTTCATCAAGTACGGCCGTGTCGGCCTCCGTCCACTCGAAGTGTTCGGTGTGCCGAAGGAGGCGATAGAGGGGTAGTGCCTTTTCTCCCAAGCGGGAGATGAAGCGGCTTAAAGCCGCCACGCATCCGGTTAATTTTTGTATTTGTTTGAGGTCCTTTGGGATATCCAATTGTGACAAAGCTCGGATCTTGGCTGGATTAGCTTCAATTCCTCTACCGGATACAATGAAGCCCAAGAGCTTTCCGGCTGGAACGCCGAAGACACATTTTTCCAGGTTGAGCTTGATGTCGTATTTTCAGAGGTTATCGAATGTAAGCCTCAAGTCGTCTATTAGAGATTCGACATGTCTTGATTTGACGACCACGTCATCCACATACGCCTCCACTGTTTTGCCGATCTGATTTGCCAGACATGTCTGGATCATGCGCTGACATGTTGCGCCGGCGTTTTTCAGCCCGAAGGGCATTGTGTTGAAGCAGAATGGGCCATATGGTGTGATGAATGCTGTTGCAGCTTGGTCTGATTCTGCCATCTTGATTTGATGGTAACCGGAGTATGCGTCGAGGAAACACAACGAGTCGTGTCCTGTGGTGGCATCGATAATTTGATCGATACGGGGGAGGGGGAAGGGATCCTTTGGGCAAGCCTTGTTGAGGTCTTTAAAATCGACACACAGGCGCCAGGATTTGTCCTTCTTTGGTACCATCACCAAGTTTGCTAGCCAGTCTGGATGTTTTATGTCTCTAATGAATCCGGCCTCCAATAGCTTGGCTAGCTCCTCTCCCATAGTCTGTCTCTTGGGTTCGGAAAAATGCCGAAGGGCTTGTTTGACAGGTTTGAATCCTTTTAGGATATTTAAGCTGTGTTCGGCCAGCTTGCGTGGGATCCCTGGCATGTCTGAAGGGTGCCAGGAGAAAATGTCCCAGTTCTCTCGTAGGAACTTTCGCAGTGCGGCGTCTACATCAGGGCTCAGTCGTGCCCCGATGGAAGCTGTTTTATTGGGGTCCGTTGGATGGACCTGGAATTTGACTATTTCGTCAGCTGGCTTGAAGGATGTGGATTTGGATCTCTTATCGAGTATCACATCATCCCTGTTAACCGTGGAGCACAGCGCAGTCAGTTCCTCGGCCGCTAGGGCTTCGGATAGAGCCTCAAGGGCTAATGCGGCCGTCTTGTTTTCGGCGTAGAGTGCAATGTCCGGATCACTAGCTAGAGTGATAATTCCGTTCGGCCCGGGCATCTTAAGCTTCATGTACCCGTAATGGGGTATTGCTTGGAAGATTGTGAATGCTTCCCGTCCCAGTAAAGCGTGATGTCCGCTCTTAAACGGGGCCACTTGAAACGTGACTTCTTCGGACCTGTAATTATCCGGCGTGCCGAACACCACATCAAGTGTGATTTTTCCTGTGCAGCGCGCTTCCCGACTGGGGATTATTCCTCTAAAGGTTGTGCTGATTCGCTCGACGCGGC
Organism: Triticum dicoccoides; assembly: GCF_002162155.2. Classification (NCBI taxonomy): domain Eukaryota; kingdom Viridiplantae; phylum Streptophyta; class Magnoliopsida; order Poales; family Poaceae; genus Triticum; species Triticum dicoccoides. The sequence goes on along the minus strand of NC_041382.1, from coordinate 233,956,878 downwards.
TCCAGTCTATTTCCATTTTTTGAAGGGTTTCCTCATAAATGAGGTTCAGTCAGCTGCCTCCATCCATGAGCACCTTGGTGAGGCGAAAGCCGTCCACTATGGGACTGAGGACCAATTCGGCTGGTGCTCGGGCTGTCCGGAATTTAGGTTCATCACTTGCGTTGAAGGTAGTGGCAGTGTCGCTCCATGGATTTATTGTTGCAACTTGATAGACTTCGGCGAGGCTGCGGAGTGTTCTTTTTCGCACATTGTTTGATGTGAAAGTCTCGAAGACTGTGAGAACGGTACTAGCGTCCTCGGGCTGGCTTTCTGCGGCCTCCAGAATTAAGAGGTCCTCGCCAATTTTGGCCACCTGCCGGAGTATCCAACATGCTCTAAGGCTGTGAGTTGGTGTGGCGTCCTCTATACTGTGAATTCTACAGGGTCCATTAAGCCACCTTTCCAGTACGGTTCCATGCCCTGTAGAGGGTTTTGGCTTTTTGGTGTTTATCCCGGGTGTCCTATGATGATGCACCCTCTTAGTTCGGACGGGATTACTATTCAAGGACGGATTATCCCAAAATTTTATTTCGTTTTCCAAGCGCTTTCCATCGCAAAATATTTTTGTACTATGGACGCCAAGTCTGCGAAGCGTGTAACATCACGACGACTTACGACGTTAAGGATTCCCTCGTCCGTGCAATTACTGCAGAAAATTGAGATTGCGTCTTCCTCGCGGCAATCCTTTATCCTGTTCATAACCAGGAGGAATCTGGCCCAGTAATGATGTACTATTTCCTCGGGCCTCTACCTGATTTGGGAGAGATCGCTTATGTTCGGGTGGGCGGGTGTTGAATCTGGAACCTCACCCAATTCAAGATCCGGAGGCCGAAGAGTTTCCGAACTCTGAAGTTCGGATTCTTGGATGTTGTCCAACGAATCTAGCCCGTTGCCTGATCCTAGGCTCAGGTCTTGAGTTACATCCTCCCCTCCGCAGGTATCCGGCTTGGAGGAGTCGGGAATTCGGATGTAGCTAGTCCTTAGAATAGATGAAGGGTCGCCACACTGCGCCTCTACCACGGCAACATGGTGGGTGACTTGGGGAGAGTTAATTTCTCTTAGATCGGGTTTAAGCCCAACCTGGTCGTAATCCATAGCGACCCCCAGGGTGGCGATGCGATCCAAGAGCTCGTTTACGGAAGAGAGCTCCATTGGATCTAGCTGCTCGGCGAGCTCCGAGCTGATGTGTAGGTTGCTTTTGATGACCCGAGAGGTCACCGTCGGTGCAACAGCCGAACAGGTGGTCGTGAGGAAACCACCTAGCCGGAGGGTCTGGCCAACAGCCAAGGCTCCCTTAGCAATGGCACCGTCTTTAAAGACGGGAAGAGGCATCCTTCCTGATTGTGACGGCACAGAGGAACTCTCAATGAAAGCACCAATGTCGGTGTCAAAACCGGCGGATCTCGGGTAGGGTGTCCTGAACTGTGCGTCTAGGCCGAATGGTAACATGAGACATGGGATACTTTGTTTTACCCAGGTTCGGGCCCTCTCGATGGAGGTAATACCCTACTCCTGCTTGATTAATATTGATGATATGGGTAGTACAAGAGTAGATCTACCACGAGATCAAGGAGGCTAAACCCTAGAAGCTAGCCTATGGTATGATTGTTGTGTATGGAGTTGATTTCTTACGGACTACAACCCTCCGGTTTATATAGACACCGGATAGGGTTAGGGTTACACAGAGTCGGTTAAAAAGGTGGGAGATCTTGAATATCCGCATCGCCAAGCTTGCCTTCCACGCCAAGGAAAGTCCCATCCGGACACGGGACGAAGTCTTCAATCTTATATCTTCATAGTACAGGAGTCCGGCCGAAGGTATAGTCCGGCTACCCGAACACCCCCTAATCCAGGACTCCCTCACGGGCCGTCGCCCAAGTTGCGGTCGATGGCGAGGCGGGGATGAAGGACGCCGAAGTCGTCCACGACCGCTGCCGGGCGCTGGCGGACGAGCTGAAGAGTCTGCGTGATGAACGCGCAAAGGAAGCTCGCGGACGTCAGGCGAAGGAGGAGGAAATGAAGGCCTGGGAGGACGCCATCAAGGACCGTGATGTCGAGCTGGGGGAGTTGGCGAAAGCGCAGGCCACTGAACGCAGCCGGCTGGAGGGGCTGGAGCGGAAGGTGGAGGCGAGGGGGGTCAATCTTGATGCCAAGGCGAAGGTTCTGGCCGAGGACCAAGCGGCCTTTGTGCTTCTGGAGAAGAGGTCTCGCGAGACCCTGAAGTCGCTCTATGAGAAGAGCTTGGAGAAGCCATTGGCCACCAATGAGGACGGCCCACCCAGTTGCTTCCCTACTTGGTTGATGCGCTTGAGGAAGTCGTGCGTTGCATTGGCCCCATGGAGGAGGCAGAAGCCCGTGTCCTTTCTTCAGCCACGCTGATGCGCGTCTTCAGCCACCTCCATCTACCCGATCCTACTGCCCTCCTTGACGAGCTGCTGGAGCCTGTGGACGAGGAGCATTGCGCGGCTGCCGCCATGACCATGAAGGGTCAGGTGGAAGCCCTGCTGGAGAAGTTCGATGCCTTCGGCCCCACGCCTTTGACTGGTGGTGCGGGTGAAGACGACGCCACCCAGGAGGGGGCACCTCTTGTAGGTGCCGACAGTATCGAGGGATGACTGGCCTGCGGCTTCTTTCCTGTTTGAAACCCCTGCAGAATGTAGCGTGCCTCATGGAGGCGTTTAAACTTGTGCTTGGTATTCGGAGAACAATATGTCTTGTAAAATTTGCTTTGAGATTTTGCGATTTTCTTCCTATTTGCTTTACGTTCTACGTCGGCAGAGCCTGGCCCCACGCATACCTCAACCGCCGTTGGGCCGACCGGAGACCAGGATGGACCCAAGGAGTGAGGGGCTACGTGACCAGTTAGGCTCCTGAGTCGCGATGCTCGGGAGTCCCCCTTGATGCGCAAACAGCTTGTGGGAGGGAGGTGGAATGGTTGGTCTTGTGTTCTACATCGACAGGGCCCGACCCCACGCATACCTCAACCGCCGTTGGGCTGAACGGAGACCGGGATAGACCAACGAGTGAGGGGCTACGTGGTCAGTTAGGCTCCTGAGTTGCGATGCTCAGGAGTCCCCCTTGACATTCAAACGACCTTCATACCTTAGCTCCGCTTGGGAGGGCGTGCGACGACCAGGTCCGAGGGACCTAGCAGGGTGGCGTACGCTTGGGCATGACCCGAGCGCAGCCCCCATGCCCAGCCCCCTTGCGCGGCTCTCCTGAGGGAAGGCATTGCATTCAGGCCAAGTACTGAGCCCGGAGGCTCCCTGAGGTTGATACGGACGTGAGGCCACCCTCAGTTGTTTATCACCAGGACGAACCATGGAGCTTCTGCACTTGCACGGGCATAGCCGCTCCTCGGTAGTGTCGACTTCTAGCACGGAGCATGGTGCTTCCACTGGTATGTGGGAGGGGACTCCCTACCGCGGAGAGACCCCGGGGCGTGTACAGCCCCGCCCTGACACGTGGCTTGCACAGCAGGGCTGGACGAGGTGTGTCTAGGCACTCGTGAGCCAGCGCGGGACTCACGAGGCCCTACCTCAAGGCGGGTTGTGCCTGGTCTTGATTCTTGGTTGCTGTCTTGGTCCTACGAGGTGGTTAGACAACCTGCGCAGAACGAATCTCCTGAGGTTATCGCGTGAGAAAGCCAAGCACCAACGGCCCCAGGAGGTGACGTGAATGGGGCCGGCCCCCAGACAGAGCTCAGCCGTTGGATTTATCAACGCTGCAGGGACAGGCCCGAGCACAGACGCCGTGCCTAATCCTCTCACACGAAGGGTCCTGAAGAAAGATGACCGGCGCGTGGCTCTCGTGATGGGCGACAATCAAGCAAGTGATGGTCATAGATAGATTAAGCATGAAAGGCAACCTAGCTCAGGTAAACGCATAACGATAGGCGCCACTGGGTCCGACCCGAGTGGCTTGGGGATGATGCAGCCCGAGGGGCGCCCCCAGCAAGGTAAGCTAAAGACATAAACAAGGAAAGATACATGCCATAGGGACATACCCACGCGGCCTGGGAATAATGGAGCCCCCTGGGTGCTCCCAGCTAAACGAACTTGGAAAATGTCACCTGGTTCCGTTGATGAGGGGGTGTTGAGGCAGCTGAAGGTACATGGCGAAGGGGTTGCTCCTCATGAGCCACCGGGGCCCTGAGCCTCGGGAGGCTCTGGGGGTCCAAGTGGTTCCTTGAGGACATCTCCATCTCCGCCAGGACTATGTGGTGCCTGGCCTCTTGACCCGCCATGATGCTCTGCAAGTTGCACTGGAAGGCAGCGGCCATGCTCGGCAGACCAAACGGCATGCGAACGTAGCTGTGAGGTGGACCTTCGCAGCGCCCGACACGTGAAGGCCAGAAGTGCTCCTGAGATGAGGCTCAGTTGAGCCCTGGTATGTCGATGCAGATGCGCAGCTCACCACCCTCGCCTGGGTGGGGAGCAGCGCCAGGTAGGCGGCGGTCGCCGCATATTGCTCTTGCTTCCTGAAGCTCCTGAGATACCTCGGCGATGAACTCTTGAGCACCGGGCACTGTCGGCTTTCTGGGAATTGGGGTCCCCATACTTGCCCGCCTGCGGTCCATGGCGTGGCCAAGCAGCAGGCCGTACGGCCCATCTTCACCAACAAGGCACCCAAGACCCTCATGAGGGGCCAAGCCTCGCGAGGCGGACGACGCAAGACCTCCTCCTGAGTGGCCTGGTCAGGCAGGCTCGCGAGGAGCGGAGATATCAAGGTGAGGCGAACCTCATGAGGCTCTCGTGACGTGAGCCATGACGATCGACTCCAGGTGGGCGCCAGCGTGTGCAGCGTCCTTGTTTCCTCTTTGGTGCAAGGGAGGCAAGCGCAGCCACGGAGTACCGAGTGAAGGAAATATGCCCTAGAGGCAATAATAAAGTTATTATTTATTTCCTTATATCATGATAAATGTTTATTATTCATGCTAGAATTGTATTAACTGGAAACATAATACATGTGTGAATACATAGACAAACAGAGTGTCACTAGTATGCCTCTACTTGACTAGCTCGTTGATCAAAGATGGTTATGTTTCCTAACCATAGACATGAGTTGTCATTTGATTAACGGGATCACATCATTAGGAGAATGATGTGATTGACTTGACCCATTCCGTTAGCATAGCACTTGATCGTTTAGTTTGCTGCTATTGCTTTCTTCATGACTTATACATGTTCCTATGACTATGAGATTATGCAACTCCTGTTTACCAGAGGAACACTTTGTGTGCTGCCAAACGAAACAACGTAACTGGGTGATTATAAAGGTGCTCTACAGGTGTCTCCAAATGTACTTGTTGGGTTGGCGTATTTTGAGATTAGTATTTGTCACTCCGATTGTCTATCTCTGGGCCCTCTCGGTAATGCAGATCACTTAAGCCTTGCAAGCATTGCAACTAATGAGTTAGTTGCGGGATGATGTATTACAGAATGAGTAAAGAGACTTGCCGGGAACGAGATTGAACTAGGTATTGAGATACCGACGATCGAATCTCAGGCAAGTAACATACCGATGACAAAGGGAACAACATATGTTGTTATGCGATCTGACCGATAAAGATCTTCGTAGAATATGTGGGAGCCAATATGAGCATCCAGATTCCACTATTGGTTATTGACCGGAGACATGTCTCGGTCATGTCTACATAGTTCTCGAACCCGTAGGGTCCGCACACTTAAAGTTTCGGTGATGATTGTATTATGAGTTTATGTGATTTGATTTGCTGAAGGTAGTTCGGAGTCCCAGATGAGATCGGGGACATGACGAGGAGTCTCGAAATGGTTGAGACGTGAAGATTGATATATTGGAAGCCTATATTTGGATATCGGAATCGTTCCGGGTGAAATCAGGATTTTACCCGAGTACCGGGGGGTTACCGGAACCCTCCCGGGGGTTAATGGGCCTACATGGGCCCTAAGGGAGAAGAGGAGGGCCGGCAAGGGCAGGCCGCGCGCCCCGTCGCCACTAGTCCGAATAGGACAAGGAAGGGGGGGGGCGCCCCCCTTTCCTCTTCCCCCCTTCCCCTTTCCTTCTCCAACAAGGCAAGAGGGGGGAGTCCTACTCCCGGTGGGAGTAGGACTTCTCCAGGCGCACACCTAGGGGCCGGCCGCACCTCCCCCCTCCCTCCTTTATATACGGGGGCACCTCATGACACACAAGTTGATCTTCGTGATCGTTCCATAGCCGTGTGCGGTGCCCCCTTCCACCATATTCCACCTCGGTCATATCGTAGCGGTGCTTAGGCGAAGCCCTGCATCGGTAGAACATCATCACCGTCATCACGCCGTCGTACTAATGAAACTCTCCCTCAACACTCGGCTGGATCGGAGCTCGAGGGACTTCACCGAGTTGAACGTGTGCAAACTCGGAGGTGCCGTACGTTCGGTACTTGGATCGGTCGGATCGGGAAGATGTACGACTACTTCCTTTACGTTGTGTCAACGCTTCCGTTGCCGGTCTACGAGGGTACATAAACAACACTCTCCCCTCTTGTTGCTATGCATCACCATGATCTTGCGTGTGCGTAGGAAGTTTTTTGAAATTACTACGTTCCCCAACAGTGGCATCCGAGCCAGGTTTTATGCGTTGATGTTATATGCACGAGTAGAACACAAGTGAGTTGTGGGCGATATAAGTCATACTTCTTACCAGCATGTCATACTTTGATTCGGCGGTATTGTTGGATGAAGCGGCCTGGACCGACATTACGCGTACGCTTACGCGAGACTGGTTCTACCGACGTGCTTTGCACACAGGTGGCTGGCGGGTGTCAGTTTCTCCAACTTCTCCAACTTTAGTCGAATCGAGTGTGGCTATGCCCGGTCCTTGCGAAGGTTAAAACAGCACCAACTTGACAAACTATCATTGTGGTTTTGATGCGTAGGTAAGAACGGTTCTTGCTAAGCCCGTAGCAGCCACGTAAAACTTGCAACAACAAAGTAGAGGACGTCTAACTTGTTTTTGCAGGGCATGTTGTGATGTGATATGGTCAAGACATGATGCTAAATTTTATTGTATGAGATGATCATGTTTTGTTGAAGATATCGGCAACTGGCAGAAGCCTTATAGTTGTCTCTTTATTCCATAAGATGCAAGCGCCAAATAATTACTTTACAATTATCGCTATGCGATGGCAATAGTTGCAAGAGCAAAAGTTGGCGAGACGACCATGTGACGACACATTGATATAGATCAAGATGATGGAGATCATGGTGTCATGCCGGTGACGATGGAAATCATGACGATGTTTTGGAGATGGAGATCAAAGGCACAAGATGATGATGGCCATATCATGTCACATATTTTGATTGCATGTGATGTTTATCTTTTATGCATCTTATCTTGCTTTAATTGACGGTAGCATTATAAGATGATCTCTCACTAAATTTCAAGATAAAAGTGTTCTCCCCGAGTATGCACCGTTTCCAAAGTTCGTCATGCCCAGACACCACATGATGATCGGGTGTGATAAGCTCTACGTGCATCTACAACGGCTGCAAGCCAGTTTTGCACATGAAGAATACTCAGGTTAAACTTGACGAGCCTAGCATATGCAGATATGGCCTCGGAACACTGAGACTGAAAGGTCGAGCATGAATCATATAGTAGATATGATCAACATAGTGATGTTCACCATTGAAAACTACTCCATTTCACGTGATGATCGGTTATGGTTTAGTTGATTTGGATCACGTGATCACTTAGAAGTTTGAGGGATGTCTTTCTAAGTGGGAGTTCTTAAGTAATATGATTAATTGAACTTAAATTTATCATGAACTTAGTCCTGGTAGTATTAGCATATCTATAATGTAGATCAATAGCTCGCGTTTAGCTCCCCTGTTTTATTTTTGATATGTTCCTAGAGAAAACTAAGTTGAAAGATGTTAGTAGCAATGATGCGGATTGGATCCGTGATCTGAGGTTTATCCTCATTGCTCCACAGAAGAATTATGTCCTTAATGCACCGCTAGGTGATAGACCTACTGCAGGAGCAGATGCAGATGTCATGAACGTTTGGCTAGCTCAATATGATGACTACTTGATAGTTTAGTACACCATTCTTAACAGCTTAGAATCGGGACTTCAAAGACGTTTTGAACGTCATGGATCATATGGATGTTCCAGGAGTTGAAGTTAATATTTCAAGCAAATACCCAAGTTGAGAGATATGAAGTCTCCAACAAGTTCTATAGCTAAAAGATGGAGGAGAATAGATCAAGCAGTGAGCATGTGTTCAGATTGTCTGGGTACTACAATCGCTTGAATCAAGTGGGAGTTAATCTTCCAGATAAAATAGTGATTGACAGAATTATCTAGTCACCGTCACCAAGTTAGTGGAACTTCGTGATGAACTATAGTATGCAAGGGATGATGAAAACGATTCCTGAGCTTTTCATGATGATGAAATCGATGAAGGTAGAAATCACGAAAGAGCATCAAGTGTTGATGATTAACAAGACCACTAGTTTCAAGAAAAGGGCAAAGGGAAAGAAAGGGAACTTAAAGAAGAACGGCAAGCAAGTTGCTTCTCAAGTGAAGAAGCCCAAGTCTGGTCCTAAGCCTGAGACTAAGTGCTTCTACTACAAAGGGACTGGTCACTGGAAGCGGAACTGCCCCAAGTATTTGGCGGATAAGAAGGATGGCAAAGTGAACAAAGGTATATTTGATATACAGATTATTGATGTGTATTTTACTAGTGTTCGTAGCAACCCCTCGGTATTTGATATTGGTTCCGTTGCTAAGAGTAGTAACTCGAAACGGGAGTTGCAGAATGAACAGATACTAGATAAGGGTGAAGTGACGATGTGTGTTGGAAGTGGTTCCAAGATTGATATGATCATCATCGCACACTCCCTATACTTTCGGGATTAGTGTTGAACCTAAATAAGTGTTATTTGGTGTTTGCGTTGAGCATGAATATGATTTGATCATGTTTATTGCAATACAGTTATTCATTTAAGTAAGAGAATAAATTGTTGTTATGTTTACATGAATAAAACCTTCTATGGTCATACACCCAATGAAATTGGTTTGTTGGATCTCGATTGTTGTGATACACATTCTCATAATATTGAAGCCAAAAGATGCAAAGTTAATAATGATAGGGCAACTTATTTGTGGCACTGCCATTTAGGTCATATTAGTGTAAAGCGCATGAAGAAAATCCATGCTGATGGGCTTTTGGAATCACTTGATTATGAATCAGTTGATGCTTGCGAACCGTGCCTCATGGGCAAGATGACTAAGACTCCGTTCTCCGGAACAATGGAGCAAGCAACTAACTTATTGGAAATAATACATACTGATGTATGCAGTCTGATGAATGTTGAGGCTCACGGCGGGTATCGTTATTTTCTGACCTTCACAGATGATTTGAGTAGATATGGATATATCTACTTGATGAAACATAAGTCTAAAACATTTGAAAAGTTCAAAACTTCAGAGTGAAGTGGAAAATCATCATGACAAGAAAATAAAGTTTATACGATCTGATCGCAGAGACAAATATTTGAGTTACGAGTTTGGTCTTCAATTAAAACAATGTGGAATAGTTTCACAAAATCGTGCCACCTGGAACACCACAGCATAATGGTGTGTCCGAACGTCATAACCGTACTATTATTGGATATAGTGCAATCTATGATGTTTCTTACCGATTAACCACTATAGTTTTGAGGTTATGCATTAGAGACAGCTACATTCACATTAAATAGGGCACCATCTAAATCCGTTGAGACGACATCGTATGAACTATGGTTTGGCAAGAAACCTAAGCTGCCGTTTCTTAAAGTTTGAGGTTGTAATGCTTATGTGAAAAAGTTTCAACCTGATAATCTCAAACCCAAATCGGAGAAGTGTGTCTTCATAGGATACCCAAAAGAAAATATTGGGTACACCTTCTACCATAGATCTGAAGGCAAGATATTCATTGCTGAGAATGGATCCTTTCTAGAGAAGGAGTTTCTCTCGAAAGAAGTGAGTGGGAGAAAAGTAGAACTTGATGAGGTAACTGTACCTGCTCCCTTATTGGAAAGTAGTTCATCACAGAAATCTGTTCCTGTGACTACTACACCAATTAGTGAGGAAGCTAATGATGATGATCATGTAACTTCAGATCAAGTTACTATCGAACCTCATAGGTAAACCGGAGTGAGATCTGCATTAGAGTGGTACGGTAATCCTGTTCCGGAGGTCATGTTACTTGACCATGACGAACCTACGAACTATGAGGAAGCGATGATGAGCCCAGATTCCGCGAAATGGCTTGAGGCCATGAAATTTGAGATGAGATCCATGTATAAGAACAAAGTATGGACTTTGATTGACTTGCCCAAAGATCGGCGAGCCATTGAGATTAAATGGATCTTCAAGAGGAAGACGGACGCTGATAGTAGTGTTACTATCTACAAATCTAGAATTGTCGCAAAAAGGTTTTCAACACGTTCAAGGTGTTGACCACGATGAGAATTTCTCACTCATATCTATGCTTAAGTCTGGCCGAATCATGTTAGCTATTGCCGCATTTTTATGAAATCTGGCAAATGGATAAACAAAACTGCATTCCTTATTAGCATTTATTAAGAAGAGTTTTATATGATGCAACCAGAAGGTTTTGTCGATCCTAAAGGTACTAACAAAATATGCAAACTCCAGCGATCCATCTATGGACTGGTGCAAGCATCTCGGAGTTGGAATATACGCTTTGATAAGTTGATCAAAGCATATAGTTTTATACAGACTTGCGGTGAAGCCTGTATTTACAAGAAAGTGAGTGGGAGCACTACAACATTTCTGATAAGCTATGTATGACATATTGTTGATCGGAGATGATATAGAATTATTCTGCAAAGCATAAAGGAATGTTTGAAAGGAGTTTTTTCAAAGAAAGACCTCGGTGAAGCTACTTACATATTGAGCATCAAGATCTATAGAGATAGATCAAGACGCTTGATAAGTTTTTTCAATGAGTACATACCTTGACAAGATTTTGAAGTAGTTCAAAATGGAACAATCAAAGAAGGAGTTCTTGCCTGTGTTACAAGGTGTGAAGTTGAGTAAGACTCAAAACCCGACCACGGCAGAAGATAGAGAGAGAATCAAAGTCATTCCCTATGCCTCAGCCATAGGTTCCATAAAGTATACCATGCTGTGTACCAGACCTATTGTATACCCTGCCCTGAGTTTGGCAAAGGAGTACAATAGTGATCTAGGAGTAGATCACTGGACATTGGTCAAAATTATCCTTAGTGGAATAAGGATATGTTTCTCGATTATGGAAGTGACAAAAGGTTCATCGTAAAGGGTTACGTCGATGCACATTTTGACACTGATCCAGATGACTCTAAATCTCAATCTGGATACATATTGAAAGTGGGAGAAATTAGCTAGAGTAGCTCTATGCAGAGCATTGTTGACATAGAAATTTGTAAAATACTTACGGATCTGAATGTGGCAGACCCGTTGACTAAACTTCTCTCACAAGAAAAACATGATCACACCTCAGTACTCTTTGGGTGTTAATCACATAGCGATGTGAACTAGATTATTGAATCTAGTAAACCCTTTGGGTGTTGGTCACATGTCGATGTGAACTATGGGTGTTAATCACATGGTGATGTGAACTATTGGTATTAAATCACATGGCGATGTGAACTAGATTATTGACTCTAGTGCAAGTGGGAGACTGAAGGAAATATGCCCTAGAGGCAATAATAAAGTTATTATTTATTTCCTTATATTATGATGTTTGTTTATTATTCATGCTAGAATTGTATTAACCGGAAACATAATACATGTGTGAATACATAGACAAACAGAGTGTCACTAGTATGCCTCTACTTGACTAGCTTGTTGATCAAAGATGGTTATGTTTCCTAACCATAGACATGAGTTGTCATTTGATTAACGGGATCACATCATTAGGAGCATGATGTGATTGACTTGACCCATTCCGTTAGCATAGCACTTGATCGTTTAGTTTGTTGCTATTGCTTTCTTCATGACTTATACAGGTTCCTATGACTATGAGATTATGCAACTCCCATTTACCAGAGGAACACTTTGTGTGCTACCAAACATCACAACGTAACTGGGTGATTATAAAGGTGCTCTACAGGTGTCTCCGAATGTACTTGTTGGGTTGGCGTATTTCGAGATTAGGGTTTGTCACTCCGATTGTCGGAGAGGTATCTCTGGGCCCTCTCGGTAAAGCACAACACTTAAGCCTTGCAAGCATTGCAACTAATGAGTTAGTTGCAGGATGATGTATTATGGAACGAGTAAAGAGACTTGCCAGTAACGAGATTGAACTAGGTATTGAGATACCGATGATTGAATCTCGGGCAAGTAACATACCGATGACAAAGGGAACAGCATATGTTGTTACACGGTCTAACCGATAAAGATCTTCGTAGAATATGTGGGAGCCAATATGAGCATCCAGGTTCCGGTATTGGTTATTGACCGGAGACATGTCTCGATCATGTCTGCATAGTTCTCAAACCCGTAGGGTCCGCACGCTTAAAGTTTCGGTGACGATTGTATTATGAGTTTATGTGATTTGATGTACCGAAGGTAGTTCGGAGTCCCGAATAAGACCGGGGGCATGAAGAGGAGTCTCAAAATGGTCGAGACGTAAAGATTGATATATTTGAAGCCTATATTTGGATATCGGAATCGTTCCGGGTGAAATTGGGATTTTACCGGAGTACCGGGGGGTTACCGGAACCCCCCGGGGGTTAATGGGCCTACATGGGCCCTAAGGGAGAAGAGGAGGGCCGGCCAGGGCAGGCCGCGTGCCCCCTCCCCCTAGTCCGAATAGGACAAGGAAGGGGGGCGGCGCCCCCCCCCTTTCCTCTTTCCCCCTTCCCCTTTCCTTCTCCAACAAGGCAAGTGGGGGGAGTCCTACTCCCGGTGGGAGTAGGACTCCTCTAGGCGCACCCCTAGGGGCCGGCCGCACCTCCCCCCGCCCTCCTTTATATACGGGGGCACCTCATGACACACAAGTTGATCTTCGTGATCATTCCATAGCCGTGTGTGGTGCCCCCTTCCACCATATTCCACCTCGGTCATATCGTAGTGGCGCTTAGGTGAAGCCCTGCGTCAGTAGAACATCATCACCGTCATCACGCCGTCGTACTAACGAAACTCTCCCTTAACACTCGGCTCGATCGGAGCTCGAGGGACGTCACCGAGTTGAACGTGTGCAAAACTCGGAGGTGCCGTACGCTTGGTACTTGGATCGGTCGGATCGGGAAGACGTACGACTAGTTCCTCTACGTTGTGTTAACGCTTCCGTTGCCGGTCTACGAGGGCACATAGACAACACTCTCCCCTCTCGTTGCTATGCATCAACATGATCTTGTGTGTGCATAGGAATTTTTTTGAAATTACTACGTTCCCCAACACAGAGGCCTCAGGCAAAGGTTGCCATTTCGGTGCGACAAGACCAAGACCAGGCGGACGGCAAGGCGGAGGTCAGTGTGGAGCCCAAGACGGCGTCACCCCAGAGCCTTTCACAGGGCAGACTACCTTTTGTCAAGATAGCTCGTACTAGTTGTCCCCCTTCAAATTAGCCCACCATTGTTGGCTCCCTTCCCACTCGATATTTGGGAAGAGGACCAGGGCCCCTATAAATAGGACTAGCCACCACCATAGGAGGGGAGATCGAATCCTCGCACTACAAGTTCATACGCACAAGAACATCTCATCCTCAGGAGGCTGTTCTTCCCCTTGTACTGTTCATCATCAGCCCAAGAGGCAATCCACCACCACCACACTGGAGTAGGGTATTACACCACAACGGTGGCCCAAGCCAGTATAAACCCTATGTCTTTCTGTGTTGCGAGTTTGTCGAGTTCGTCCGCAAGATCTTAGCGAGCTAGAGCGTAGATTGGTAGAAGGGAAAGACTTCGCGCACACCCAAGTGTTCGAACCTTAAGAGTTTGCCGGAACCCACATCTGACATTTGGCGTGCCAGGTAGGGGTGCTCCGGGGCTTCTCTCCACCAACCAGCGCCCTGCACCGCTGCACTACACTCCCATGGCAGGCGCCCCGCCACCAACCTCTGCGGCCAACACCAGCAGCAGGGAGTTTGGGTACTGAGCCCTGGCTCCTGCTCTGCGGCAGGTGCAGTGGCCGGCCAAGTTCAGGCCGGAGATGCAGTTGCGTTACAATGGCGCGGCAGACTCGTCGCTGTTCCTGCAAGCATACGAGGAGGCCGTCCTCGAAGCCGGAGGCGACGACAAGATCATGGCAAACTTATCCCCCCTGGCGCTCGCCGGCGAGCCGCCCGCCTAGCTGCTCAACCTCCCGTGATCCACGGTGACGTCCTGGGGGGAAGCGCCCTCTTCACTGCGCGCTATGCACTGCCAGCACACCACACAGTCATGGCACTGCTGGGCAGCTCCCAAGCACCTCCTTCAGATCGCCACGTCAAGCCTTTCTTCCGCCAGATTGGGGCAGCCTACAAGCGCCCGGGGGCTCTGCTGGGCTGGGTTGCGCTAGAGGCTGACCTCACCTTCGACTCGGAATACCACCCCGGCTCCACCGCCGGCTTCGGGATGCTCCCGATGCTCTGCACGCCCACCATCTGCAACATGGCCGTCACCAAGACCCTCATCGACGGCGGCGCCGGCCTCAACTTGCTCTCCATGGAAGCCTTCAGCCTTCTTCATGTGCCGCTCGAACGGCTCGGCCTTAGCAAGCTCTTCACAGGAGTGGGTGGTGGAGCTGCTCACCCTCTAGGGCAGATCCGCCTCCCTGTCACCTTTGGCACGCGAGACAACTATCGCACCGAGCTGGTGGACTTTGACATCGCCCGCATCGGTCTCCCGTACAACGCCATCCTCGGGTACCCGGCTCTCGCTCAGTTCATGGCGGCGACTCACCCGGCCTACAACCTCATGAAGATGCCAGGGAGCAAGGGCGTCCTCACCATCAAGGGGGACACTAAGGAGACCGTGACGGTGCTCAGGCTCGTCTTCAAGACCGCGGCAGCGGCATAGCCAGCCGGCGCCGGTGCGCCCGAGGCCAAGGAGACCGCGCCCACCAAGAAGAGGCAGCTGTTCACCTAACACAAGGCAGAGACCAAGCAGGTGCCGGTCAACGAGGACGGGTCTTCAGGAGCCACCTTCACCATAGGAACCGGGCTTGGCCCGGGACAAGAAGAAGCTTTGGTGAGGTTTTTGCGCGTGAACAAGGAGATATTTGCGTGGGAGCCCAATCAGCTGGTAGGGGTCTCGAGAGAGGTAATCCAGCATCATCTAAGGGTATGCCCCAACGTATGCCCTGTGAAGCAGCAAGCAAGACGGCAGTCCACTGAGAAGCAGGCCTTCATCGTCCAAGAGACACGCAAGCTGGGGGCGGCAGGAACCATCCAAGAAGTTCGATACCCCGAATGGCTGGCAAACCCCGTCGTAGTGCCGAAGAAAGGTGGGAAGGAACTGATGTGCGTCGACTTCACCAACCTCAACAAAGCCTGCCCCCGAGATCCGTTCCCCCTTCCGCGCATTGATCAAATCATCGAATCCACCGCCGAGTGCGATTTGTTATGTTTTCTGGATGCGTTCTCTGGATACCATCAGATCAAGATGGCGGTGGAGGATGTGGAGAAGACGGCCTTCTTGACACCATGTGGGGTGTACTGCTACACCTGCATGCCTTTCGGCCTTCGCAACGCGGGCGCAACCTTTCAGTGGCTGATGCACATCGCCTTGGGGTGGCAGCTCGGCAGGAACACAGAGGCCTACGTTGATGACATAGTGGTCAAATCTCGCGAGGCGAGGACGTTGATTCAGGACTTGGAGCAGACCTTTGAGACTTTGCGCCAGGTGAACTTGAGGCTTAACCCAGAGAAGTGCGTGTTTGGCATCCCGTCTAGCAAGCTGATGGGGTTTCTCGTATCCCACAGGGGGATCGAGGCGAACCCGGAGAAGATCAAGGCCATCGAAGACATGAGCCCACCACAGACCCTCAAGGAGATGCAAAAGCTGGCAGGACGAGTAACCGTGTTAGGGCATTTCATCTCTAAGCTAGGCGAGCGCGCCTTAGCCTTCTTTAAGCTCATGAAGAATAAAGGCCCCTTTGAGTGGACCCCGGAGGCCGACCGGGCCTTCCAAGACCTCAAGAAATACCTCACCAGCCCCCCGGTGATGGTGGCGCCGTGGCCTCTCGAGCCTCTGGTACTCTACCTCGCTACCACCCCGTACTCCGCCAGCGCGGCGCTGGTGGCGGTTCGGGAGGAGCGTAGAGACAAGGGTGTGCCGCACCAAGCCAGAGCTGATGCAGTGCAGGGTCAGGAAGGCACACCAGAGCCATCAGCGGCGGAAGACCAAGCTCGGCAGGGCAGCGTCGCAGAAACTCCTGAGGATAGCCAAGTCTCAGGAAACCCTCCACCTCAGGATACGCCACAATCTCCGCAAGACCCGAGCCTCAACAGTGTGCCAGCCCTCGTCGAGCACCTGGTGTACTTCGTCAGCACCGCACTGCGGGACGCAAGGGCACGTTACCCCATGCTGCAAAAGCTCCTGCTCGCACTCTTGGTGGCCTCGTGCAAGCTGCGACACTACTTCCAGGGGCACCCCATCAAGGTCGTCACATCTTACCCATTGGAGAGGGTACTCAGGAGCCCAAACTCAGCCGGAAGGGTCGCTGAATGGAACATCAAGCTGCAGGCATTCCAGCTGGAGTTCAACACCACCAGGGTCATCAAGGGAGCCGCGCTCGCTGATTTTGTGGCAGAATGGACAGATTCCCCGGCTCTTGAGGAAGGAGAAGACCGGTCCACCTCCCCAGGAAGTGAGGCACCAGATGGCTAGGTCATGTATTTTGATGGCGCCTTTGCGCACCAGGGCACGGGGGCTGGAGCAGTGCTCATCTCGCCCACTCAGGACAAGCTTTACTATGCCGTGCAACTCTGCTTCCAGCACGGCGAGAAGGTCTCCAACAATATTGCAGAATACGAAGGCCTCATAGCTGGCCTGAAGGCTACGGCAGCTCTAGGGGTGAGGCGCCTTACCATCAAGGGCGACTCGCAGCTCCTCGTCAATTTTTCTAACAAAGTTACGAGCCAAAGGATGAGCACATGGATGCCTACCTTGCAGAGGTGCGCAAGATGGAAAAGCAGTTCTCAGGCTTGGAGCTGCAGCACGTGCCCCGGGGCACCAACAAGGAAGCCGACGACATCGCCAAGAGAGCATCCAAGCAGCAACCGCAAGAGCCCGGCGTCTTTGAAGAGCGGCTCTTCAAGTCATCGGCTACACCACCTCTTTCAAGCATGACTCGGCCTTGGGAGGAGCTCCCACAACCCCCGGCCACGGGAGCACCAGCTTGCGGCCCAACCTCAGGAGCTCGGCTACTCTTGGTGCTCGATCCCAGGAGGAGTGTTGGACCAAGGAGTTCAAGGAGTACCTGATGCAAGGGACACTACCGGAGAAGGAAGAGGACGCGGAGCGCGTGGCCTGACAGGCCACGGCATACTGCATTCAAGGCGGCGAGTTGTACAGGAAACGGCCGAATGATGTCACGCTATGTTGCATCTCCAGCGATCAAGGGAGGGAGCTGCTGACTCGCATACACGGCGGGGACTGTCGACATCACTCATCATCATGGACCCTCGTCGGCAAGGCCTTCCGCAGCGGATTCTATTGGCCCACAGCACTCAACGATGCAGCCGAGTTGGTGAAATCCTGCGAAGCTTGCCAATTCCACGCCAAGCAAATCCATCAGCTTGCTCAGGGCCTTCAAAACCATCCTGATCACGTGGCCGTTCACGGTCTGGGGGCTAGACATCCTAGGCCCATTCCCATGAGCGCCAAGGGGCTACCATTATCTCCACGTCACCATCGACAAGTTCACCAAATGGGCGGAAGTGGAAGCCGTCCGAACCATTCCAGCCCGCTCTGCTGTCAAGTGCATCAAGGGCCTTGTGAGCCACTTCGGGTTCCCCAACCGTATCATCACAGATAACGGCTCGCAGTTCACTAGTAACCTCTTTAAAACCTACTTTGCTAACCTTGGAACGCAGATCTCCTATGCTTCGGTGGCCCACCCCAAGAGCAATGGTCAGGCTGAGTGCGCCTACACTGAGGTCCTGAGGGGCCTCCAGACCAGGACCTTCAAGAAGAAGCTAGAGGCCTGCGGCAGGGGCTGGCACGACGAGCTCCAGTCTGTGCTGTGGTCCATCCGCACCACCGCTACCAAGCCAATGGGCGAGACTCCGTTCTTCCTCGTCTACGGAGCTGAAGCAGTCCTCCCTCATGAGGTCAAACATCGCTCCGTGCCGGTCCTCGCGTTCGACAAAACGCAGTAGGGCACCATTCAGGGGATGGACCTTGTGCTGGGGGAGGAACATCGTCGCGAAGATGCATTAAGGGTGGCAAGGTACCAGCAAGCACTGCGGTGTTACCACTGCCGCAACATTCGCTCCACGACGCTTGAGACGGGTGACCTGGTCCTGAGGCGGGTCCTCTCCAGGGAAGGGTTGCACAAGCTTTCACCCATGTGGGAGGGCCCGTTTAGGGTCGTCCACATCTCCAGGCCTGGTGCGGTGCGCCTGGAGACGCAAGAGGGGACACCTATCCAAAACGCCTGGAACATCCAGCACCTCCGGAGGTTCTACCTATGAAGCAAGGCCCAGAGCCGGAGAAGCAAGGCCCAGAGCCTGAGAAGCAAGGCCCGGAGCCTGAGAAGCAAGGCCCAGAGCCTGAGAAGCAAGGCCCGGAGCCTGAGAAGCAAGGCCCAGAGCCTGAGAAGCAAGGCCCAGAGCCTATGAAGCATGGCCCAGAGCCTGTCAAGCAAGGCCCAGAGCCTGTGAAGAAAGGCCCAAAGCCTGTGAAGAAGGCCCGGTGCCTGTGAAGAATCACCACCCGTGACACTCTCACGTAATAATGAGTTGGGGTTGTACACGCCCCAGAGTATCAGGAGCGCCGGCCTTAGGCCCTGGGGCTCCCTCCCACGCCTAGTGGACAGCACTTAGCTCCGCGCTGGTGAGAAGACTTGAAGACTAGATTAGGTTCCGGAAGCGGCTTTTCATTTGCTTTTCGAAGTTGGCTCACTTCTCCTTAATCAAGTTTGCCCTTGGCGTTCCTTGATGATTTGGTTCCTTCGCCTTTTACCGCATTTTTCGGCTATGGTTTACCCATGATCTCTCTCTCGCATTCCTCGCGAGGGGGCTAGGCAGATGCCCTCATGAGCATTTTTCTTCTCTCTGCCTTCTCGCGAGTCACCCTCGTTCGAGCCTGAAAGCCGGCACATCTCTCCTAATCCATTCCCCTCGGGTACCGCGGTACAAAGCGCCAATTCAAGGTCTGGGTGAACAGCAAATCCTCTAGCACACCCGCTAACAAATTTTTTGCAGTTCCTGAGCAAACGCAGACATCTCGTGAAGGAAAGGGTGTCCCAAACGCGCCAAGTTAAGTTATCTTGCACAAAATAACACGCACGTTGCATTAACCAAGAACCACAGTTCAATACATGCCCCTCTGGGCCCATACTGGTTTCATTTTCTGATGCAGGAAAAAAGGAAAAAGCTAAACAAAGCAGCGTTTCAGCAATCCGCGGAGGCAGGCCCTTGGCGACGCCCCGGGCCTAGCCAGACCTCTCCTCGCGCTTCACGGAGGCGCAGCGACGAGATGACCCGCCGCCTCCTTCGAAGCGGGCGCGACGGCTGATCGTAACCATCGATGCTGGAGCTGTCACCGGAGGAAGAGCCGCCGTAGCTGGAAGAGACGCGGTCGCCGCAGAGGGCAGGCTTGTCCTCATCCTCATCGCGACCGTCACCAAGGCCGAGCACCTTCTCACCATTGTTCGTCTCGGGGAAGCACCCGGCGTGGCAACCATCTTCCCCGAACACCCTCACATAGAGGGTCGATCCACCATCATACTTGAAGTGGAGCGTGCACCGCCTGCCCAGGCCACGCGCGCGGGGGAACATCTGCCAGTTGCGGGCCAGGGCAATGTTGTCCGCGGCGGAAGTCTCGACCGCGACCCAGGAGACCTTGCTGCAGCAACCATCCGCCTGCAACCAGAGCCCGCCTGGACCAGTGGCCGGCAGTTCATCGACAAGGAAGCGCGGAAGCTGGAGCCAGTTGCCGGCCGGGTTCTCCGACCAGACAATGAACTCCGGCGACACCTCAAGTGAATGAAAGCGTGGGCGGGGAGGCCGCGCCACCATCGCGCGCCTCCCCTCGTCAGCTGGACTGCCATGGTTGGGACGGTCCCCTCCGCGTGCCGCGGCGCTGCCTCGATGGTGGGCCATGGGGGGGTCGCAGCGCGCTTGCGCAGACGGCCGCGACCACGCTTGGGCGTTGGGGAACCGGGTCCCTCGCGAGGGGCCTTCCCCTTCTCGATGGAAGAGAACTTCCTACATGGTGCCATTAGAGGCACTGCAAGCAATGAAGCAAAGAAGAAGCAAGCAAGCGGGGAAGAGATGGGAGACAGGGGCTCCGCCCCCCTCTCCATTTATAGCGGAAGAATGCCAACCGGCACCTCCCACGATAGCAGGTAATGATGGTTTCCCTTGCATGTCGCAGGGACTTGGCAAGTCGTGCAGTCGTCGAGGCAGCATGGGGAAGCAGAGACGCCCACGTCCAATCAACCACCACGCATCAACCGAGGCCGCAGGCTTTGGGGGCCCGTGGTGCTCCAAACTTGACCCTTGGCTTCGCCGTGAAGCCAAGCCCGAGCGCACCTTGGGCTGGGGGGCTACTGTCGGCGTTCTGGGAGCGGGGGTCCCCAGACTTGCCCGCCTGTGGCCCATGGCGTGGCCAAGCAGCAGGCCGTACGGCCCATCTTCACCAACAAGGCACACAAGACCCTCGCGAGGGGCAAAGCCTCGTGAGGCGGACGACGCAAGACCTCCTCCTAAGTGGCCTGGTCAGGCAGGCTCACGAGGAGCGGAGATGTCAAGGAGAGGCGAACCTCACGAGGATCTCGTGACGTGAGCCATGACGATCGACGCCAGGCGGGCGCCAGCGCATGCAGCGTCCTTGTTTCCTCTTTGGTGCAAGGGAGGCAAGCGCAGCCGTGTTGTACCGAGGCCTCAGGCAAAGGTTGCCATTTCGGTGCAACAAGACCAAGACCAGGCGGACGGCAAGGCGGAGGTCATCGTGGAGCCCAAGACGGCATCACCCAGAGCCTTTCACTGGCGCAGACTACCTTTTGTCAAGATAGCTCATACTAGTTGTCCCCCTTCAAATTAGCCTGCCATGGTTGGCTCCCTTCTCGCTCGATATTTGGGAAAAGGACCAGGGCCCCTATAAATAGGACTAGCCACCACCATAGGAGGGGAGATCAAATCCTTGCACTACAAGTTCATACGCACAAGAACACCTCAACCTCAGGAGGCTGTTCTTCCCCTTGTACTGTTCATCATCAGCCCGAGAGGCAATCCACCACCACCACACTGGAGTAGGGTATTACACCACAACGGTGGCCTGAGCCAGTATAAACCCTGTGTCTTTCTGTGTTGCGAGTTCGTCGAGTTTGTCCGCAAGATCTTAGCGAGCTAGAGTGTAGATTGGTAGAAGGGAAAGACTTCGCGTGCACCCCAGTGTTCAAACCTTAAGGGTTTGCCGGAACCCCACATCCGACAGGAGCTCCTTGCCCAGTGTCCTCCTGAAGGAGACGTGCCGCGAAACACGCCTCCAAGTGGTGCCCGAGCGCCTCCCTCGTGACGTTGGCGAGGTCTGAGGCCCTCAGAAGAGAGCCCCTGAGCCCTGCCCGAGGAGGGCACCGGGCGCGCCTTCCTATGCGATAGAGAGAGGCGCCCCAGGTGCGGGCGCTGATCCTGATGAGTGCCACTCGCGGTGCTGCCCTCCTGAGGTCCGGCACGGAGTTGCTGCTTCTTCTTCTTGGGGACGACCTCCTGAGGGTACCGAGCTGCATTGTGGCCGTGGTCTTCGATTGACACTTCTTGGAAGGCGCGCTCGAGGGAGCACACCGCGTCTCTTTCTTCGCAGGGGACTGTGATGATCCCGCCGCTTCCTGGCATCTTGAGGATGTTGTAGCCCTGGTGCGTCATGGCCATGAACTTGTCCAGGGCCGGATACCCGAGGATGGCATTGTATGGCAGATGGATGTGGGCGACGTCGAAGTCGATGAGCTCGGTGCGGTAGTTGTTGCATTGTCCGAAGGTGACTGGGAGGCAGACCTGACCGATCGGCATGGTGGAGCCGTCAGTCACTCCTGAGAAAGGTTTGGTGGGCTGAAGCTGGTCATACGGCACTTGGAGGCTGTCGAACGTCTCGACGGACAGGACATTGAGCCCTGCACCACCATCGATGAGGGTCTTGGTGACTTGCACGTTGCTGATGACGGGTGAACAAAGCATCGGGAGGACGCCGGCGGTAGCCGCACACTTGAGCTGGTCTGCTGAGCTGAATGTGATGGCGCACTGGGACCACCTGAGCGGGCGCGTGGCCTCGAGCTTGGGGAGGACTATGTTCACCTCGCGAGCAAACTGCTTGAAGATACGTTGTGAGGCTGGGGCTTGAGCTCCACCCAAGATGCAGGCGGTGGCACGCGGGTCCTGGAAGCCCCCAGCCCCCTCGTCTTGGTGGTGGTCGTCATTCCTTCCTGGTGGTGGCGGCAGTGGAGGGAAACCGGCATTGCCCTAAGGACGATCCTCACGAGGCTGATCCCTCTAGGTGCCCTCGCGAGGATGATCCTGCTAGTGGTCCTCACGAGGCCGGTCATGCCACTCCTGGCGCGGACCACGGTCATCCCAGCGTCCGCCACCACGTCCTCCTCCTTGGTCGTAGCCCCAGTCGTTGCGCTCGAGGCATCGACCGAAGCGTCCTTCTCGAATGGCTCTAAGCTCTTGACAGTCGCTGGTGTTGTGGCTATGCAGGTTATGGAAGGCATAGAATGGTCGGCTGCTCTTGGATGACTCAGGCTGGTCCCTGCCGCGATTTGTGTCCGGCTCCGCCACGAGCACGGATGCTCCCTTGTGCTTCCCGTCTTTGGCCTTGGCTTTCTTCTCCTCCGGGTCCGCAGTTGGGAGCTCGAGGAGGGAGAGGCAACCCTCTTCAGCTCTTGTGTACTTGGTCACCAGGTTGAACAACTCCTCGTGGATGGCGAGCTCCTCCTTCATCTTGACGTCGCGGATGCCATCGGAGAACGCAGATATGATGGCCTCGTCCGTCACCTTGGGGATCTTGAGGCGGACGTTGTTGAAGCGCTGGATGTAATTCTGGAGGGTCTCTCCTGGTTGTTTCTTGACCCGGCGCAGGTCACCCGCAGCCGGTGGGCAGTCGCGAGTGCCTTGGAAGTTGGCGATGAAACGGTCGCGCATCTCGTCCTAGGAGGAGATCGAGCCCGGAGGCAGGTTCAGGTGCCAGGAGCGGGCACCATCCTTGAGAGCCATGGGAAACCAGTTCACCATGACTTTCTCGTCGCCGTTGGCTGCCTCGATGCTCAGCTCGTAGAGCTGCAGGAACTCCGCGGGGTCGGGGGTGCCGTCGTAGCGAGGAGGCAGATCCGGCTTGAACTTGCCTGGCCAAGCGATGCTACCAGCTCAGGGGTGAAGGCACGGCAGCCTGCCGTGGTCACCGGGACTCTGCACCGATGGAGAACTTGTCCTTGATGGGGTCCACGCACAGCCGCCGCAGGCGGCCTGCAATTTTGCCATGGCGGCGCACGCAGCGCGGGGGCGTTTTCTCGCGGTCGAGGGACTTCTTGGCAGTTTCTTTCTTCTTGTGCGGGCGCCGGACGCGGCAGGTCACACCGTGGGGGGCCGTGCCTAGGTGCCAGGACCCCATCTTGTGGTAGGGGTGGTGGAGGCGCTTCGTGGGCCACGACGCCCACGGCTGGCGGAGGGCGAGGTGGCGAGAGGGACGGTGCAGGGGAGCCCCGTGCGGCGCTGACAAGCTCGGCGATGCGGTCGAGCTAGTCCTCGTAGAGGTCGTCGATTAGGCGGTAGCACAGGAGCTCGCGTGCTATGCACAACACAGCCTGCACGTCCATAGGAGTGCGACGAGCATGGGATGAGGAACCGGTCGGGGTCAGCGATGGAGTGGCGGTGCGGTCGTCCCACCGCACCGAGGGGTGCAGCGAGGATGCTTGCTGCTCATTCCCCGCCGGGCCGGTGGCGGCGTTGGCGGCATGCGACGGAGAACGATGGGGCGCCCGCTAACGGGAGCCATCTAAGCAACGCGGGCGGCGAGGGCAGCCCGACGCTCAGCGCGAGCGTGGTGAGCATCCGAGATGGAGACGATGGAGCAACGAGACGCGGAGCGACGGAAGGAAAGCTTCGGCGCAACCCTATGTGGCACGACAAATGTCGGATCACGGGTTCCAGCAAAACCCTCAAGGTTCGAATACTGGGGTGCGCGTGAAGATCTCCCCCCTACTGACCCACATTCTAGCTCGGCTAAGATCTTACGAACTAACTCGACAAACTCACAACACAAGGGACACAAGATTTATACTGGTTCGGGCCACCGTTGTGGTGTAATACCCTACTCTAGTGTGGTATGGTGGATTGCCTCTTGGGCTGAGGATGATTAGTACAAGGGGAAGAACAGCCTCCTGAGGAGAGGTGTTCTTGTGCTTGGAGAACTCGTGGTTGTCCTTGTCGCTCTTGGCTGGACTGGTCTATCTCTCCTCTCTCTCTCTCTCTCTTAGCTACGGTGGTGGCTAGTCTTATTTAAGGAGGCCCTGGTCCTCTCCCCAAATATTGAGTGGGAAGGGAGCCTACAACGGCCAATTTGAAAGGGGACAGCTAGTACAACTTATCCTGACAAAAGCAGTCTTCGCCTGTCAAAGGCTCTAGTGGTGACGCCGTATTGAGCTCCACGGTGACCCCCGTCTTGCCGTCTTTCTGGTCTTGGTCTTGTTGCACTAATATGGAAACCTTTGCTTGATGCCTCGGTACTCCGCGCCTGCGCCTGCTTCCTTAGCACCAAAGAGGAAACAAGGACAATGTGTGCGCTGGCGCTCGCCTGGCCTTGGTTGTCATGGCTCACGTCACTGGAACCTCGCGAGGTTTGCCTGGCCTCGAACTCTCCGCCCCTCGCGAGCCAGCCTGGTGAAGCCGCTCCTGAGGAAGTCTTGTGTCGTCCGCCTCGCGAGGCTTGGCCCCTCGCGAGGGTCTTGAGTCTTTGCTGGTTAAGATGGGCCGTACGGGCCCGCTCGCAGAGCCACGCCATGGGCCGCAGGCAGGCAAGTCTGAGGACCCCCGTTCCCAGAACGCCGACAAGGCCATAGCCGGACTATGACGTCCTTCATCACAGAACCGAATATCCCGTGGAGCTCGGCCCATTGGGCCATCTGTTCATTTAGTAAAAGCGGACGCTTTGGTGCGCCAAACTGTGACCAAAAAAGCTTCTCCGTAGCAAACCCCTCCCACACTTGGTAAAATTGCGCTGCATTGGAGGCGCTATTCGGCAGGTCCAAGTATTTGTCCGGAGAACTCCACATTTGATTAAGCGGGGAATACTTCGGATCACCGAACTTCGTCTGTAATAAGAAGGGCTTACCAGCCGCTATCTCCCCAGCTTGCCGGATCTCTTCCCGAGCCGCTCTAGACTCAGATCATGCTTCTTTCGCCTCTCGCAAGGCCTTATCGAGATTGTCTGCTTTGGCTTTATTATCACTCTCGAGCAATTCGCACTAGACAGTGGTTTCCTCTAGCTTGCGCGCCATGATAGAAATTCTCTCCTCACACTAGTGCCGAGCAGCCTGTTCGGTTTTAACTCGTCAGCTGCCTTATTGGTAGCCGAATTACTCATCCGGGCTTGCTCCTTGGCGAGGAAAAGCTTAGCCTGAAGGGCCTCCACCGTAGCAGCACCATCTGCAGTTATGCGTGTCTCAGTATACAATTCTAGCTACGTGCTCATGTTATCATACATACATATATTGATTGCCCCCAAAACATACCTTGCGCCTCGTCAAGCCGCATGTTGATAAGCGTGATGTCACCATCCGCCTCATCAATCTTCCGCTGCAGATCTGCAACCTCTGCGGATTGGGCAGTAGCAGGGGAGGTAACAGCATGTGTTCCAAGTAGTCAGATTATTTCCTGGCTATATCTTTTTGATCCTCTGACTACCTCCCTTGGGAAGCCAATCAGAGTCTCAGGGGCTACTATCTATGCACAGGAGTATTTTGCGAATAAAACACAACCGAAAGCATTACAGTACAAACCTAGAAGCCTCTTAGTAGGCTCGTGAAGGCCTCATTCAATCCACTTTTCGCGGACAAAACCTTTTTAACCACTGTACCCATCAAGGCACGATGTTCCTCAGAGACAGATGCCCGTCACAGCATGTTCATCAATATATCCGGCGCGTATGGATCTCCGGAAGCTGCTGTAGCAGCACGACCTCCCTTCGAAGGGATCCGTTCATTCACCCCTAGAGTTGTCTCCGGTTGTAAGCTGGACAGTCCGGGGCCTTTATTGTTGGCCCCAGGTGAGGGAGTCCTGGACTAAGGGGTCTCGGGCGTCCGGCCTGTTATCCAAGGGCCGGACTGATGGGCTGTGAAGACATGAAGACCGAAGACTATACCTGTGTCCGGATTGGACTCTCCTTGGCGTGGAAGGCAAGCTTGGCGATCGACTATGAAGATTCCTTCTTATGTAACCGACTCTATGTAAACCCTAGATCCCCTCGGTGTCTATATAAACCAGAGGGGATAGTCTGGAAAGGATACATTCATTACCATAGTCATAGAGGTTAGACTCCTAGGGTTTAGCCATTACGATCTCGTGGTAGATCAACTCTTGTAACATCCATATTCATCAATATCAATCAAGCAGGACGTAGGGTATTACCTCCATAGAGAGGACCCGAACTTGGCTAAATGCTACGTCTTGAGCTTGCGTTGGTTTTCCCCGAAGAGGAAGGGATGATGCAGAAGAGTAGCGTAAGTATTTCCCTCAGTTTTTGAGAACCAAGGTATCAATCCAGTAGGAGGCCACGCTCAAGCCCCTCGTACCTACACAAAAGATAGCTACTCGCAACCAACGCGATTACAGGTTTTCAATCCCTTCATGGTCACTTACGAGAGTGAGGTCTGATAGATATCATATTTTTGGTATTTTTGGTATAAAGATGCAAAGTAAAAAGTAAAGGCAAAGTAAAAAAGCAAAACAAGATTAAAGTGATGGAGATTTATATGATGAGAATAGACCCGGGGGCCATAGGTTTCACTAGTGGCTTCTCTCAAGAGCATAAGTATTCTACGGTGGGTGAACAAATTACTGTTGAGCAATTGATAGAATTGAGCATAGTTATGAGAATATCTAGGCATGATCATGTATATAGGCATCACGTTCGTGACAAGTAGACTGAAACGACTCTGCATCTACTACTATTACTCCACTCATCGACCGCTATCCAGCATGCATCTAGAGTATTAAGTTGAAAACAGAGTAACGCCTTAAGCAAGATGACATGATGTAGAGAGATAAATTCATGCAATATGAAATAAACCCCATCTTGTTATCCTCGATGGCAACGATGCAATACGTGCCTTGCTGCCCCTTCTGTCACTGGGAAAGGACAGCGCAAGATCGAACCCACAGCTAAGCACTTCTCCCATGGCAAGAACTACCAATCTAGTTGGCCAAACCAAACAGATAATTCGAAGAGACTTGCAAAGATAATCAATCATACATAAAAGAATTCGGAGAAGATTCAAATATTATTCATAGATAGACTTGATCATAAACCCACAATTCATCGGCCTCAACAAACACACCGCAAAAAGAATATTACATCGAATAGATCTCCACAAGAGAGGGGGAGAACTTTGTATTGAGATTCAAAGAGAGAGAAGAAGCCATCTAGCTACTAACTATGGACCCGAATGTCTGAGGTAAACAACTCACACTTCATCGGAGAGGCTAGGATGATGTAGAAGCCCTCCGTGATGACGACCCTCTCTGGCGGAGCTCCGAAATAGGCCCCAAGATGGGATCTCGTGGATACAGAAAGTTGCGGCGGTGGAATTAGGTTTTTGGCTCCTCTTCTGATCGTTTGGGGGTACGTAGGTATATATAGGAGGAAGGAGTACGTAGGAGGAGCACCGAGGGGCCCATGAGGCAGGGGGCGCGCCCTAGCGGGGCGCCCTAGGGGGAGGGGGGCTCCCCCACCCTCGTGACCTCCTCTTTGACTCCTTGGAGTAGGGTCCAAGTCTCCTGGATCATGTTCGGTGAGAAAATCACGTTCCCGCAGGTTTTATTCCGTTTGGACTCTGTTTGATATTTTGTTTCTCCGAAACACCGAAATAGGCAAAAAAAATAACAATTCTAGGCTGGGCCTCCGGTTAATAGGTTAGTCCCAAAAATAATATAAAAGTGGAAATAAAGCCCAATATAGTCCAAAACAGTAGATAATATAGCATGGAGCAATCAAAAATTATAGATACGTTGGAGACGTATCAGGCATCCCCAAGCTTAATTCCTGCTCGTCCTCGAGTAGGTAAATGATAAAAAGAGAATTTTTGATGCGGAGTGCTACTTGGCATAATTTCAATGCAAATCTTCTTAATTGTGGTATGAATATTCAGATTAGAAAGATTCAAGACAAAAGTTTATATTGACATAAAAATAAGAATACTTCAAGCATACTAACAAAGTAATTATGTCTTCTCAAAATAACATGGCCAAAGAAAGTATCCCTACGAAATCATATAGTCTAGCTATGCTCCATCTTCACCACACAAAATATTTAAATCATGCACAACCCCAATGACAAGCCAAGCAATTGTTTCATACTCTAACTTTTTCAATCTTCACGCAATACATGAGCGTGAGCCATGGATATAGCACTATAGGTGGAATAGAATGGTGGTTGTGGAGAAGACAAAAAGGAGGGGAAGATAGTATCACATCAACTAGGCATATCAACGGGATATGGAGATGCCCATCAATAGATATCAATGTGAGTGAGTAGGGATTGCCATGCAACGGATGCACTAGAGCTATAAATGTATGAAAGCTCAAAAAGAAACTAAGTGGGTGTGTATCCAACTTGCTTGCTCACGAAGACCTAGGGCAATTTGAGGAAGCCCATCATTGTACTATACAAGCCAAGTTCTATAATGTAAAATTCCCACTAGTATATGAAAGTGATAACATGAGAGACTCTCTACTATGAAGATCATGGTGCTACTTTGAAGCACAAGTGTGGTAAAAGGATAGTAGCATTGCCCCTTTTTATTCATTTTCTCTTTTTTTGGGCCTTATTTTTTTCTTTGGACTTTCTTTTTTTATTGGGACAATGCTCTATTAAATGATGATCATCACACTTTTATTTATTTACAACTCAATGATTACAACTCGATTCTAAAACAAAGTATGACTCTATATGGATGCCTCCGGCGGTGTTCCGGGATATGCAATGAATCAAGAGTGACAAGTATGAAAAAAAATTATGAACAGTGGCTTTGCCACAAATACTATGTCAACTACATGATCATGCTAAGCAATATGCCAATGATGAATGTGTCATGATGAACTAGATGGTGGAAAGTTGCATGACAATATATCTTGGAATGGCTATGGAAATGCCATAATAGGTAGGTATGGTGGCTGTTTTGAGGAAGGTATATGGTAGGTGTATGATACCGGCGAAAGGTGCGCGGTATTAGAGAGGCTAGAAAAGGTGGAAGGGTGAGAGTGCATATAATCCATGGACTCGACATTAGTCATAAAGAACCCATATACTTATTGCAAAAATCTAGAAGTTATCAAAGCAAAGTATTACACACATGCTCCTAGGGGGGTAGATTGGTGGGGGGTAGATTGGTAGGAAAAGACCATCGCTCGTCCCCAACCGCCACTCATAAGGAAGACAATCAATAAATAAATCATGCTCCAACTTCATCACATAATGGTTCACCATACGTGCATGCTACGGGAATCACAAACTTTAACACAAGTATTCTTTAAATTCACAACTACTCAACTAGCATGACTTTAATATTATCACCTCCATATATCAAAACAATTATCATGCTTCAATCTTTTCTTAGTATTCAACACACTCAAAACAAAGTTTCACAAATCTTGAATACCAAGCATATTATTATTAAGCAAATTACCATGCTATTAAGACTCTCAAAATAATTTAAGTGAAGCATGAGAGATCCATAGTTTCTTTAAAACAAATCCATCACCGTGCTCTAAAAGATCTAAGTGAAGCACATAGAGCAAAATTATAACGCTCAAAAGATATAAGTGAAGCACATAGAGCAAAATTACTTAGCTCAAAAGATATAAGTGAAGCACATAGAGCAAAACTACTTAGCTCAAAAGATATAAGTGAAGCACATAGAGTATTCTATCAAATTTTAATTCATGTACGGCTCTCTCAAAAGGTGTGTAAAGCAAGGATGATTGTGGCATACTAAGACACAAATACACAAATAATACAAGACGCTCCAAGCAAAACACATATCATGTTGGTGAATAAAAATATAGCTCCAAGTAAATTACCGATGGAAGTGGACGAAAGAGGGGATGCCTTCCGGGGCATCCCCAAGCTTTGACTTTTTGGTGTCCTTGGATTATCTTGGGTTTGCCATGGGCATCCCCAAGCTTAGGCTCTTGCCACTCCTTGTTCCATAATCCATCAAAAGAATTCACCCAAAACTTGAAAACTTCACAACACAAAACTTAAAGTAGAAAACTCGTGAGCTCCGTTAGCGAAAGAAAAACAAAAGACCACTTCAAGGTACTGTAATGAACTCATTCTTTATTTATATTGGTGTTAAACCTACTGTATTCCAACTTCTCTATGGATTATAAACTATTTTACTAACCATAGATTCATCAAAATAAGCAAACAACACACAAAAAACAGAATCTGTCAAAAACAGAACAGTCTGTAGTAATCTGTAGCTAGCGCAAGATCTGGAACCCCAAAAATTATAAAATAAATTGATGGACGTGAGGAATTTATCTATTAATCATCTTCCAAAAAATTAACTAAATAGCACTCTTCAAATAAAAATGACAGCAGTTCTCGTGAGCGCTAAAGTTTCTGTTTTTTACAGCAAGTTCAACAAGACTTTCCCCAAGTCTTCCCAACGGTTCTACTTGGCACAAACACTAATTAAACACAAAAAACACAACCAAAAAAGAGGCTAAATAATTTATTTATTACTAAGCAGGATCAAAAATCAAGGAATAAAAATAAAATTGGGTTGCCTCCCAACAAGCGCTATCGTTTAACGCCCCTAGCTAGGCATAAAAGCGAGGATAGATCTAGGTATTGCCATCTTTGGTAGGCAATCCATAAGTGGCTCTCATGATAGTTTCATATTGCAATTTTATTTTCTTTCTTGGAAAGTGTTCCATGCCCTTTTTAATGGAAATTTAAATCTAATATTCCCTTCCTTCATATCAATAATCTCACCAACCGTTCTAAGGAAAGGTCTACCAAGAATAATAGGGAAAGAAGGATTGCAATCTATATCAAGAAAAATGAAACCTACGGGCACATAATTCCTATTTTCAACAATAAGAACATCATTAATCCTTCCCATAGGTTTCTTAATAGTGGAATCTGCAAGATGCAAGTTTAGAGAGCAATCATCAAAATCGCGGAAATCTAGTAAATCACACAAAGTCTTGGGAATAGTAGAGACACTAGCACCCAAATCACACAAAGCATAAAACTCATGATCTTTAATTTTAATTTTAATAGTTGGTTCCCACTCATCATAGAGTTTTCTAGGGATAGAAACTTTCAATCAAGTTTTTCTTCATAAGATTGCATCAAGGCATCAACAATATGTTCGGTGAAGGCTTTATGTTGACTATAAGCATGTGGAGAATTTAGCACGGATTGCAACAAGGAAATACAATCAATTAAAGAACAACTTTCATAATTAAATTCCTTGAAATCCAATATAGTGGGTTTAGCAACATCTAGATTTTTATTTCTTTCAATCCCACTTTCATCAATTTCATCATTATGATCTAAATACTCCGAATTTTTAGAACGCCTTCTAGGTAAAGGAAGATCATATTTAGTTTCATCAAGATTCATATTGCAAAAAAAAGATTTAATAGGGGACACATCAATAACTTTTAGATCTTCATCTTGATTTTCATAGGAATTGGAGGAACATGCTTTAATAAAGGCATCTTTGGAAGCACGCATCCTAGCAGTTCTTTCCTTGCACTCATCAATGGAAATTCTCATGGCTTTGAGAGACTCATTAATATCATGCTTAGGAGGAATAGATCTAATCTTTATAGAATCAATCTCAAGAGAAATTCTATCAACGTTCCTAGCCAAATCATAAACTTTAAGCAATTTCTTTTCAAGCAAGGCATTAAAATTCTTTTGTTAAATCATAATCTCAAATTCAGAGGGCATCTTATTTCCATAAGAGTTGTTGTAGGAATTCCCATAATTATTAGAAGGATTACTAGGATATGGCCTAGGATTAAAATTCCCTCTATAAGCGTTGTTACCAAAATTATTCCTACCAACAAAATTCACATCCATAGATTCATTGTTATTCTCAATCAAAGTAGACAAAGGCATATCATTAGGATCAGAATAAATACTCTTAGTAGCAAATAATTTCATAAGTTCATCCATCTTTCCACTCAACACATTGATTTCTTCTATCGCATGCACTTTTTTATTAGAAGATCTTTCAGTATGCCATTGAGAATAATTAACCATAATATTATCTAGGAGTTTAGTAGCATCTCCTAAAGTGATTTCCATAGAAGTTCCTCCCGCGGCCGAATCTAAAAGATTTCTAGAAGAAAAATTCAATCCAGCATAAAATTTTTGTATAATCATCCACAAATTCAAACCATGAGTAGGGCAATTACGCATCATTAATTTCATTCTCTCCCAAGCTTGTGCAACATGTTCATGATCAAGTTGTTTAAAGTTCATAATATCGTTTCTAAGAGAGATGATCTTAGCGGGAGGGAAATACTTAGAGATAAAAGCATCTTTGCACTTGTTCCATGAATCAATACTATTTTTAGGCAAAGACGAAAACCATGCTTTAGCACGATCTCTAAGCGAAAAAGAAAATAGCTTCAATTTAATGACATCATTATCGACATCTTTTTTCTTTTGCATATCACATAAATCAACGAAGCTATTCAGATGAGTAGCGACATCTTCACTAGGAAGGTCGGCGAATTGATCTTTCATAACAAGATTCAATAGAGCAGTATTAATTTCACAAGATTCAGCATCGGTAAGAGGAGCAATCGGAGTGCTAAGGAAATAATTATTATTGGTATTGGTGAAGTCACACAATTTAGTATTATCTTGAGTCATCGCGACAAACAAGCAATCTAACACATGAGCAAACAAAAAGCAAGCGGGCAAA
Organism: Triticum dicoccoides; assembly: GCF_002162155.2. Classification (NCBI taxonomy): domain Eukaryota; kingdom Viridiplantae; phylum Streptophyta; class Magnoliopsida; order Poales; family Poaceae; genus Triticum; species Triticum dicoccoides. The sequence continues at coordinate 233,923,509 of NC_041382.1, read as the reverse complement.
AGAGGCCAATAGAGAGGGAGGATAGAGAGAGAGGGCGAATAAATCGGCAAGGGTGAAGTGGGGGAGAGGAAAACGAGAGGCAAATGGCAAATAATGTAATGCGAGAGATAGGGATTGTGATGGGTACTTGGTATGTTGACTTTTTGCATAGACTCCCCGGCAACGGCGCCGGAAATCCTTCTTGCTACGTCTTGAGCTTGCGTTGGTTTTCCCCGAAGAGGAAGGGATGATGCAGCAGAGTAGTGTAAGTATTTCCCTCAGTTTTTGAGAACCAAGGTATCAATCCAGTAGGAGGCCACACTCAAGTCCCTCGTACCTGCACAAAACGATAGCTACTCGCAACCAACGCGATTAGGCGTTGTCAATCCCTTCACGGTCACTTACGAGAGTGAGATCTGATAGATATAATATTTTTGGTATTTTTGGTATAAATATGCAAAGTAAAAAGTAAAGGCAAAGTAAAAAGCAAAACAAGATTAAAGTGATGGAGATTGATATGATGAGAATAGACCCGGGGGCCATAGGTTTCACTAGTGGCTTCTCTCAAGAGCATAAGTATTCTACGGTGGGTGAAGAAATTACTGTTGAGCAATTGACAGAATTGAGCATAGTTATGAGAATATCTAGGCATGATCATGTATATAGGCATCACGTCCGTGACAAGTAGACCGAGACGATTCTGCATCTACTACTATTACTCCACTCATCGACCGCTATCCAACATGCATCTAGAGTATTAAGTTGAAAACAGAGTAACGCCTTAAGCAAGATGACATGATGTAGAGAGATAAATTCATGCAATATGAAATAAACCCCATATTGTTATCCTCGATGGCAACGATGCAATACGTGCCTTGCTGCCCCTTCTGTCACTGGGAAAGGACACTGCAAGATCGAACCCAGAGCTAAGCACTTCTCCCATGGCAAGAACTACCAATCTAGTTGGCCAAACCAAACGGATAATTCAAAGAGACTTGCAAAGATAACCAATCATACATAAAAGAATTCAGAGAAGATTCAAATATTATTCATAGATAGACTTGATCATAAACCCACAATTCATCGGTCTCAACAAACACACCACAAAAAGAAGATTACATCGAATAGATCTCCACAAGAGAGGGGGAGAACTTTGTATTGAGATTCAAAGAGAGAGAAGAAGCCATCTAGCTACTAACTATGGACCCGAAGGTCTGAGGTAAACTACTCACACTTCATCGGAGGGGCTAGGATCATGTAGAAGCCCTCCGTGATGACGGCCCTCTCTGGCGGAGCTCCGGAACAGGCCCCAAGATGGGATCTCGTGGATACAGAAAGTTGCGGCGGTGGAATTAGGTTTTTGGCTTCTCTTCTGATCATTTGGGGGTACATAGGTATATATAGGAGGAAGGAGTACGTCGGTGGAGCACCGAGGGGCCCACGAGGCAGGGGGCACGCCCTAGGGGGGTTGCCCCCACCCTCGTGACCTCCTCTTTGACCCCTTTGAGTAGGGTCCAAGTCTCCTGGATCAAGTTCGGTGTGAAAATCACGTTCCTGCAGGTTTTATTCCGTTTGGACTCCATTTGATATTCTATTTCTCCGAAACACTGAAATAGGCAAAAACAACAATTCTGGGATGGGCCTCCAGTTAATAGGTTAGTCCCAAAAATAATATAAAAGTGGAAAATAAAGCCCAATATAGTCCAAAACAGGAGATAATATAGCATGGAGCAATCAAAAATTATAGATACGTTGGAGACGTATCACTAAACATTGTGTCCCCTGTCTCTTGTTACCATCGATCCTGGACGCACAGTTCGAGACCCCCTACCCGAGATCCGCCGGTTTTGACACCGACATTGGTGCTTTCATTGAGAGTTACACTGTGCCATCGACGAAAGGTTCGATGGCCCCTTCAATCGTCTATAGCGACACTGTCCAAGGTGAAACCTTCCTCCCCGGATAGATCTTCGTGTTCGGCGGCTTCGTACTGCGGGCCAACTCGCTCGGCCATCTAGAGAAGATCGATAGCTACGCCCCAGGCCACCAGGTCAGATTTGGAAGCTTGAACTACGTCGCGGATATCCGTGGAGACTTGATCTTCAATGGATTTGAAACCGCAGCGATCGTCTGTCATCGGATCGCATCCAGGAGATGGTCCTTGTTGCTGCAACAGCCTTAGAACCAGAGAGGATCGTGCCATCCGAAGCCACAGAGTCCGCGGCGTTGGAGCCGCACACGGACTCGTCACCCCGCGATATCTGCGTCAATGGAACTCTGGATTCGTCTCCGGTTATAAATTTTGGACCATATACGCATGCGGACACCGAGCTAGATCGGTTATCGATCTTTGAATTCGGTGCCGCAGACGTCTTTCAGCACTCACCTTTGGGCAATGTGTTAAAGTCTTTAAAAAACCTATCATTCATGGGAGACTCATAGCCGAACTATGTCCGGTTCAAACTAGGGGCTGACGATGGAGAATTTTGTTTCCCACCCGCCACTCACTTCATAGCCACTGTCGAGGACTTAACCAACATGTCCACTCCTGGCCCCGCAGACATTGACGGTCCAAACGATGATGCAGATAAGGAGAAAGGCCAAGATCCGCCAGACTTCGGACGCAAGACGGACACCCCCTCACATGACGTGTACATGATCAATACACTTAAAAAGCCTCGCGGCAAAGACAAGGGAGATCCAGTCAAAACTCCTGAGTCATAGTCTAAGTTCCGGCGCCCCAAGTCACACCGCGACAACAATGGCATTGGAGAAAATAGTACTCCAGACGGCGCCGAAAGCAATGAAGACCCTGTGGGAGCAACATTCAAGCAGGAGGAACAGGAAAATGGGCAAGCCAGCCCCAACGAACAGACCCTGCCCAGTGATGGATAAGAGGACGAAAACTACCTTCCGCTCTCCGAAGATGAGGAAAGCCTCAGCGATGAAGACTTCATCGTACCCGAAGAGCTCCTCGAACAGGAGCGCTTCAAGTGCAGACTGATAGCTACGGCAAGGAGCCTGAAAAAGAAGCACCAACAACTTCAACCTGACCAAGACCTACTCAATGACATATGGACCTAAGTCCTGGTCGCCGAAGAATACGGCCTCAGTGGCCCAGCCAAAAGCTACTCAAAGCACAGATCGCTCTACCAGTCCGATGACGAGGCGTTGGAGCCCATACCATCGTCACACAACACGGCAGGTCGTTGGCAACTCTGTCTGGATAAAAAGGCAACTCAAGCCGAACAGCAGACCGCCCCACCTCGCAGTAAAGGCAAGAACAACGCAGGCCACGATTACCCAGATAACCTGCAGAGGGACTGGGACAATAGAGCAGAAAGCGCAAGACCGATCTACGTATCATGAAAACATGCTTCGACACACAACAATGGCTACCTATTTGGACGTGTCACACCTCGCCGCAACCAGGATGAAAACCGCAATGGGACTCCTTCGGAGTTACGCCGAAGTGTGGCCCAACATAGAGGCGCCGCACACCCGCTTTGCCTCACTGATGAAGTAATGGATCATGAATTCGCCGAAGTATTCAAACCCGTAAATATTGAATCATACGACGGGACAACCGATCCCACAGCATGGATAGAAGATTTTATCCTCCACATCCATATGGCCCGTGGAGATGACCTCCACACCATTAAATACCTCCCACTAAAACTAAAAGGACCAACTCGGTACTGGTTAAACAGCCTGCCTGAAAATTCCATAGGCACCTGGAAGGACTTGGAAGAGGCCGTCCTCGATAACTTCCGAGGAACACATGTCCGGCCACTAGATGCCGATGACCTAAGTCACATTGTCCAACAGCCCGGTGAATCAGCCAGGGAGCTCTGGACCCGGTTCTTAGTCAAAAATAACCAAATCGTCGACTGTGCGGATGCAGAAGCCCTCGTGGCTTTCAGACACAGCGTCCAAGACGAATGGCTCACACGCCACCTTGGCCAAGAAGGACCTAAATCCATGACAGCTCTCATTCTCTGATGACTCGCTTTTGCATGGGAGAAGATAGCTGGCTCGCTCGTAGAAGCAATAACGCCATCAACCAGGGCACCTCCGAAATTTGAGACGCCAACGGCAAGCCACGGGGAAGCAAAAACAACAGTCACAATGACAATGACAGATCAGGCGACACAACGGTCAACACCGGACTCAGCAACCCCAAGCCCGGCTAGCGGAAGAAGCCATCCAAGGTGAATCGAGATGAACCATCCAACCTGGACAAGATTTTGGACCGAGCCTTCCAGATTCACGGCCACCCCGATAAACCAGCTAATCATACAAACAGAAACTGCTGGGTCTTTAAACAGGCCGGCAATCTCAATGCCGAACACAGGGGAAGGAAGCCGCCAAGCGACAGGGATGATGGAAAGGTTCACCAACGAAAAACCAGAGGTCTGAAGCAGTCTCCACCCGAGTATCAAGTACCCCTAGAACGGAAATAGCAGCCCGTCTTCCGCCGCCCACTCCGTACACCTACAAAGTTTGTACCACGCATACATCATTATGCACTCAAGATACCATGGGTATCGGCGGAAGCACAATACGGACAAGCCTGTGACACACCTACAAAGTTCAGTAACTTGCTCTATATATAATTATTTATTTTCCTTTTTTTATTTCCTCTTTCGATATCCTTTAAAAAAATAGGTGACGAACAGTTTAAAAATCAGAAACTGGCTCTATCGGAGTTCGGATCCGTACACTCACCTAAGGGGCTATGTCCATCAAGGATTCCCCGCCGAGGACTGATGGCGCAGACGTGCGACAGGAGGTCCAAAATAAATTTTTGTAGACCGCACTCTCCGTTTTTCGAGCCTGTACTATGCCTGTTCCTCCGCTTGCAACCCCGAGCATGTCAAATAGCCGGGGAGTGGCTTTTATATAATCATAAGTAATTACTGGCATATCGCTCAGTTACCAGTAAACAATATCCGAACTAATCATCCGTATGGTTTTCCCGACAAACATGGCTCCTATGGTTATTTCACAGATATACCTTGGCCTAATCTGCCTGGGGCTCGGTGTGGGAACAAATGAGCTAACAGTAAAAGTCCGAACAGCTCTATAGCATACTTCGGCGTCGCAAGTTTGGCCTTATATGCATCAGCTCCAAATCATTGTCTTGGGTCAATAGTTGGGTTGTCTGGCTCCTGTGCTTGCTACCCTATGTTCCGCTCTATCGGCTGGGGTAGTAAAGGGAGAACTACTGCAATTGTGCCCTGGTCTAAACCGGACAAGCACTTTAGTAGAGAAAGCCAAAAACTGACTGTCATGATGCGGCGTGAGCTGGTCAACCACTTGATGACTTATCAGAATCTTTAGCGATTCTCCGTGTCACACGAGGGATCTTTTTTAGATCAAACATGTAAGGCACCATACGCCGCATACATACCAGGGGTTATGTCGTAGCCCCACCATAAAACTCCCATGGCTAAGTGAAAGTGTTAACGCCTTATAGTCCGATTGCCTGGTTCATAACATTATCACCTCCTTCATGGACCAAGACGTTGGATAAAGTGTGATTAAATGATTTTTCGAACACCACTGTACTTCCTACGAGAGGGCTAAAGCCGACGACTGTAATACTTTCAGACTATATCAAAACGGCCGCACAGGAGGAATTCAAGCTTTCAAGCAAAACATAAATAGATTAACTATAAAATTGTCTTTTACAATTTTCACTCAAACATTCTGTCTTTCGAGCACTGACCCTCTACAAAGCGAGCGGCCTCTAGGACGTCCTCCAAATAATGTTCCGATTCCAGACGGTCCTTGCCTTTGGGTGGACCCTTCGTTGCAACATCGATGGCTTTCATCTTCCCCCAGAACATCTTGACTCAGGTGAAAGCCATCCGTGCACCCTCAATGCACGTTGACCGCTTCACAGCGTCGATGCGCGGCACCGCGTCAACAAGCCTTTGAACTAAACCGAAATAGTTGTTCGGAACATGGTCGGTTGGCCACAGCCGGACTATGACGTTCTTCATGGCAGTGGCGGACATCCTATGAAGTTCGGCCCATTGGGGCATCTGTTCATTAAGCAACAAGGGGCCCTTTGACGCGCCAAACTGCGACCAAAAAATCTTCTCTGTTGCATATCCATCCCGCACTTGGTAATACTGTGCCGCATCGGCAAAACTCTTCAGCAAGTCCAAGAACTCGTCCAGAGAACTCCATACTTGGTTGAGCTGGACATAGTTCGGGTCGTCGAACTTAGTTTGCAGCAGAAAAGGCTTTCCAGCCGCAATCTCCCTTGCCTGTCGAACCTCCGCATGGGCCGCTCTGCATTCCGACTGCACACTTCTTGCCTCTTGCAAGGCCTTCTCCAGGTCAACCATTAAGGCTTCACTCTCCTTCTCCAGAAATTCACAACGGCCGGTAGCATTCTCCATCTCGAGCGACATCGTGGATATCTTCTCCTCATCTTGGCGCCGTACAGCTCGTTCAACTTCTAGTTCAGCCGATGCCTTTTCGGCAGTAGCATTTCTACGTCGGGCCTGCTCCTTGGCCCGGGCCTGCTCTGCTCGAAGAAATTCAACAGCGGTAGCACCATCTGCAGCCAAATTTCAGCATCACACTTATACCACAAAAATGTATGAGGATTGCACAGAATACATACCTTGCGACTCGTCAAGACGCATATTTATTAAAGCAAGATCATCCCCTGCCACATCAAGCTTCCACTGCAAATCGGCAATCTCCATAGTCCGGGAGGTGGCCAAAGGGGAAGCAGCATGCGTTCAAGGTTTATCAGGTTAGTCCTCAAACGATCCTTTTTCGATCCTCCGTTTTGCTTCCCAGTGGAAGCCAACCCGAGTATCAGGGGCTACTACCTATACACAGGCGTATCTTTGCTAATGAAACATAGCTGAAAACATTATGTTACAAACCTCGAAGCTCTTCAGTAGGCTCATGAAGGCTTCATTTAATCTGCTCTTCGCGGACGAAATCTTCTCAATCACTGTATCCATCAAGGTACGATGTTCCCCCGAGACAGATGCTCTCCACAACATGTCTCGCAATTATCCGGAGTCTCCGGGCTTCCGGAAATTGCTCCAACAGCACAATCATACTTTGAAGGAATCTGCTCGCCCGTCTCCAAAATCGATGTCGGCTGTGAACCGGACAGTCCGGGGCCCTTGTTACCATCAGCCCCGGAATCCCGGTCGGAGGTCCACCTTGGGGTACCGCCTCTTCTGTCCCCTGGTCTAAAGGGACCCTCCATGATGATACTTCAGAGTCATCCGCTTTGTTGGGCGAGGAGGTTGGAGGAGGCGTCTCGCTCTCCATCATCTCTGCAAGGAGACTCCCCGAAGAAGAGGATCGCCCAGAAAAACTCTGTGCCGACCTGTAAAAATGCATGAATGCGTTACGGTAACAGCAACGGAACATGATGCAATCAAGGTACTCTGAATTTTCTTACGGTTTGGCCGAGGGTTTGTCCCCTTGTTGGAGCTGCTCAACGGCGTCACCTTCCAAACCCAAGCCGGTCAACGGTGGCATCTTGCCCTTCTTGGAAGACCGCCCCTCCCAATCTTCGAAGGCGGCCCTTTTCCTCCTGTTTGGAGAAGGAACACTGGGTCCTTTCCCGCCTCCGTCTTCGGGCGAGGAAAGGTCGATTTCTCCGGACTCAGTGTCTGACTTACCTCCAGAACCAAGGTCATCTTGGGTCTTCTCGCCCTCCCCTATCGATGCCTGGAACAGCACCGAGGCCAGTATCCTTGTTAACACATGAGTAGTTGAGTCTTCGGGAAGGGGAGCCAGACACCTAATCAATTCCACCTTCTTTATCCAGCCCTAAAAAAGGATGATAGCATTGATTTCTGTCCACTAGATATCTGACTGTAAACGTGTACTTACCGGGGTGTCCGGATCATTGCAGTCTAGGCCAACATCTCTAGGAGTGTCCGGCCATTGCCTTTGTATTCCGAAGACTAATCTCCACATTCCTTCGGCGTTGTGCCGAAGAAGTTCTGAAGAGTCTGCGGACCTTCTGGATTGAACTCCCATAGGCGGAGAGGTCGTCGCTGGCACAACAGGGTCTGATGAACTAGCATTATATGAATGACGCTGGCTATGTCGATGTCCCTCTCAATGAGGCTCCAGATGCGACTTTGCAGAGTTTGCACATCATTCGTTGATCCCCAATCTAGCCCCTTATTAATCCACGATGCAAGTTGAGTTGGAGGGCTGGATTGAAATATGGGTGCAGTCGCCCACTTGGAGCTGCGGGGCTCGGTGATATAGAACCAGCCCTGCTACCATAGATCGGAAGATTTGGCGAAGGATCCTTTGAGCGAAACGGCGCTAGCAAGATTTCTCACTATAGCGCCGCCACACTCGGCATGCTCCCCCTCTACCACTTGCTTCACATTGAAGGTCTTGAGACACAAGCCGAAGTGCGGAGGAGTTCGGAGGAGGGCTTCACACATGATGATAAACGTCGAGATAAGAAGAATATAGTCCGGGATCAAATCGTGGAAGTCCATCCGGTAATAATACATGAGTCCTTGGACGAAGGGGTTAAGTGCAAACCCCAACCCATGGAGGAAGTGGGACACGAACACGACCCTCTCACCGGATCTGGGGGTGGGAATGACCTGCCCCTCGGCAGGAAGCCGGTGATGGATTTCAGCGGTCAGGTACCGCGCTGCCCGAAGCTTTGCAGTGTCTTCCTCCGTGATAGAAGAGGCTACCCACCGGCCTTGGTGGCTAGATCCGGACATGATTGGGGCTGGTGGCGACTGAAGCCTGGGAGTTGGAGCTCGGGGTAGCAGGAGTTGAGGAAGAGGCAAGCATGGAAGAAAAAGACGGGTCTGTACCCATGAAATATTATATCCTCTACGGTTGTGCATACAAGTCCAGATACAATCATTACATCTGAAGATCAACTAGGAGTTCGGAAGGGGCAACCCGCCTTGCAATGCCGAAGATAATCTGCGCGCCGGACCCCTCGTCATTGAAGCCAGGTTCAGGGGCTACTTAGGGAGTCCTAGACTAAGGGGTCCTCGGGCATCCGGCCTGTTATCCATGGGCCGGACTGATGGGCTTTGAAGACATGAAGACCGAAGACTATACCTGTGTCTGGATTGGACTCTCCTTGGCGTGGAAGGCAAGACTGGCGACCGACTATGAAGATTCCATCTTATGTAACCGACTCTATGTAAACCCTAGATCCCCTCGGTGTCTATATAAACCGAAGGGGATAGTGCGGAAAGGATACATTCATTACGATAGTCATACATGTTAGACTCCTAGGGTTTAGCCATTACGATCTCGTGGTAGATCAACTCTTGTAACACCCATATTCATCAATATCAATCAAGCAGGATGTAGGGTATTACCTCCATAGAGAGGACCCGAACCTGGGTAAACATTGTGTCCCTTGTCTCCTGTTACCATCGATCCTAGACGCACAGTTCGGGAGCCCCTACCCGAGATCTGCCGATTTTGACACCGACAAGCAGATACTGGGCTACCGAAGTATCACCTTCGGTTAGTGTTTTCTTCATCCCTCACATCACTTGTTGATCAGGAGAGACCCTCTGGGACGACACCTGGAAGTCGTCCTCCCTATTGGGCGAGGAGACTGGTGGAGGTGTCTCGCTTTCCATCATCTCTGGGAGAAGATCCCCCGAGGAAGAGGATTGTTGAAGAAAACTATGTGCTGAGCTGCAAAAACATATACTCTAGATGTTACCCTGGTCATAGGAGAGGAATGAGACATTTTTTAAACACCCTTGTTCACTTACGATTTAGGCTTGCCCTCACCGGGGGACTACGCGATGACGTCGACCTCCAAGCCCGAGCCGCCCAACAGGGGCATCTTGCCTCGCTTAGGAGCCTTTTCATCCCAATCTTCAGAGATGGCCCTTTTCGTACCATGGGGAGAAGGAATGTTGGCTTCTCCTTTACTTTTGTCTTCGGGCGATGGGATTTTGATCCCCCCAGACACAACATCTAATATATCTTTAGGGTGGAGGCCACCTTCGGTCCTCCCGCTCTCTGTCTTGTCCTCCTTCATAGGCATCTGGTACGGTGCCTGGGCTAGCATCCTTGTTAATACGGGATCCATTGAGTCTTCGGGAAGGGGGGCCGAACACCTAATTCGCTAAGCTTTCTTTATCCAGCCCTGGAAAGGATAGTGTGATTAGTATCGCATTATGGCATATATTGCTAAATATTGTTCAGAAGACAAGAGCTTACCGAGGTATCCAGATGGTTTCAGTCGAGGCCGATGTCCTCGGTGGTGTCCGGCCACTATTTTCGTTTCCCAAAAAAGGGCTTCCACATTCATTTGTGCGTGGTACCGAAGAAGTCTTGTAGGGTCCGTGGTCCTTCCGGATTAAACTCCCACATACGAAGAGGCCGTCGCTGGCACGGCAGAACCCGGCGAACCAGCATTACTTGGACCACGTTGATAAGACTGATGTCCTTCTCAAGGAGGCTCCGGATGCGGCTCTGTAGAGTCCGCACTCCGTCAATTGATCCCCAGTCTAGCCCCTTATTGATCCATGATGCAAGCTGTAGTGGAGAGCCAGGTCGAAACGCGGGTATATCCGATCACTTGGTATCGCGGGGTTCAGTGACGTAAAACCACTCCCGCTGCCATAGGTTGGGAGCTTCGGTGAAAGAGCCTTTTAGCCAAGGAGCATTGGTAAGCTTTCTCACTGTAGCACCTCCGCACTCCGCGTGTTCCCCGTTGACTCCCTTTGGCTTCACACTAAAGGTCTTGAGCCATAGGCTGAAGTGTGGGGGAATACAGAGAAAGGCCTCGCACGTTATAATGAACGTCAAGATAAGAAGGATAGAATCTGGGGCTAGATCATGAAAATATACTCCGTAGTAAAACATGAGCCCCCGGACGAAGGGTTGCAGAGAGAATCCTAGCCCTCACTGGAAGTGGGAGATGAATACGACCCTCTCACCGGATTTGGGAGTAGGAATAACCTATCCTCGAGCAGGAAGCCTGAGGGGGATCTCCGCGGTCAGGTATCTGGCCGCATGAAGCTTCACAATGTCCTCCTCTGTAACAGAGGAGGCCGCCCATCGGCCCTGTGGGCTGGGTCCGGACTTGATTGGGAAGCTTGAAGTGATGAAGTCAAACTTTGGGTGCTAGAACTTGAAGTTGGGAGGGCTAAGGAAAAGGTTGGCGCAAAACAAGGCGGCCTTGGTTCCTTTATAAAGGCAACAAAAATCGAATGCCTCCTCCTAAACCCGAAAAACTGCCTATTCCTAAGGAATCATACCAATGGAGTGGTTGGGTTACCCATGCTCGTATTAATGAGAATTCCGCAATAAGGGGACACAATCTCTGCTTCGACAAGACGTGTCAATAAAACCACGCCTCGAAACATGGAACGACAGGACAAGAAACGGTTCGAAATAATGACCAGGCAAACGTGACGTCACATTACAAAAAATTGTCTGTAGATTGGACTCATGCAGTATTATGTTCTCTACGGTTGTACGTGGCACTTGTGTTGCAGATCCGGACACGTTCGTCCGAAGACTATCTCGGAGTATTCAGAAAGGGGAACCCGCCTTGCAATGCCGAAGACCATCTGCGCGCCGGACCCCTCGTCATTGAATCCAGGTTCAGGGGCTACTGAGGGAGTCCTAGACTATGGGATCCTTGGGCATCCGGCCTGTTATCCTGATGGGCTGTGAATACATGAAGACCGAAGACTATACTTATGTCTGCATTGGACTCTCCTTAGCGTGGAAGGCAAGCTTGGTGACCGACTATGAAGATTCCATCTTATGTAACCGACTCTATGTAAACCCTAGATCCCCTCGGTGTCTATATAAACCGGAGGGGATAGTGCGGAAAGGATATATTCATTACCATAGTCATACATGTTAGACTCCTAGGGTTTAGCCATTACGATCTCATGGTAGATCAACTCTTGTAACACCCATATTCATCAATATCAATCAAGCAGGACGTAGGGTATTACCTCCATAGAGAGGACCCGAACCTGGGTAAACATTGTGTCCCTTGTCTCCTGTTACCATCGATCCTAGATGCACAGTTCGGGAGCCCCTACCCGAGATCTGCCGATTTTAACATCGACACCCAGATACTGGGCTACCGAAGTATCACCTTCGGTTAGTGTTTTCTTCATCCCTCGCATCACTTGTTGATCAGGAGAGACCCTCTGGGATGGCACCTCGAAGTCGTCCTCGAGGAGACTGGTGGAGGTGTCTTGCTTTCCATCATCTCCGTGAGAAGATCCCCCGAGGAAGAGGATTGTTGAAGAAAACTATGTGCGGAGCTGCAAAAACATATACTCTAGATGTTACCCTGATCATAGGAGAGGAACGAGACATTTTTTAAACACCCTTGTTCACTTATGGTTTAGGCTTGCCCTCACCGGGGGACTACGCGATGACATCGTCCTCCAAGCCCGAGCCGCCTCGCTTAGGAGCCTTTTCATCCCAATCTTCCGAGACATCCCTTTTCGTACCATGGGGAGAAGGAATGTTGGCTTCTCCTTTACTTTTGTCTTCGAGCGATGGGATTTTGATCCCCCCAGACACAACATCTAATATATCTTCGGGGTGGAGGCCACCTTCGGTCCTCCCGCTCTCTGTCTTGTCCTCCTTCATAGGCATCTGGTACGGTGCCGGGGCTAGCATCCTTGTTAATACGGGATCCATTGAGTCTTCGGGAAGGGGGGCCGAACAACTAATTCGCTAAGCTTTCTTTATCTAGCCCTGGAAAAGGATAGTGTGATTAGTATCGCATTATGGCATATATTGCTAAATATTGTTCAGAAGACAAGAGCTTACCGAGGTATCCGGATGGTTTCGGTCAAGGCCGATGTCCTCGGTGGTGTCCGGCCACTATTTTCGTTTCCCGAAAAACAGCTTCCACATTCATTTGTGCGTGGTACCAAAGAAGTCTTGTAGGGTCCGTGGTCCTTCCGGATTAAACTCCCACATACGAAGAGGCCGTCGCTGGCACGGCAGAACCCGGCGAACCAGCATTACTTGGACCATGTTGATAAGACTGATGTCCTTCTCAAGGAGGCTCCGGATGCGGCTCTGTAGAGTCCGCACTTCGTCAATTGATCCCCAGTCTAGCCCCTTGTTAATCCATGATGCAAGCTGCAGCGGAGAGCCAGGTCGAAACACAGGTATAGCCGATCACTTGGTATCGCGGGGTTCAGTGACTTAAAACCACTCCCGCTGCCATAGGTTGGGAGCTTCGGTGAAAGAGCCTTTTAGCCAAGGATCATTGGTAAGCTTTCTCACTGTAGCACCTCCGCACTCCGTGTTCCCCGTCGACTCCCTTTGGCTTCACACTAAAGGTCTTGAGCCATAGGCTGAAGTGTGGGGGAATACAGAGAAAGGCCTCGCACGTGATAATGAACGTCAAGATATGGAGGATAGAATCTGGGGCTAGATCGTGAAAATATACTCCGTAGTAAAACATGAGCCCCCGGACGAAGGGATGCAGAGAGAATCCTAGCCCTCACTGGAAGTGGGAGATGAATACGACCCTCTCGCTGGATTTGGGAGTAGGAATAACCTATCCTCGAGCAGGAAGCCTGTGGGGGATCTCCGCGGTCAGGTATCTGGCTGCACGAAGCTTCGCAATGTCCTCCTCTGTAATAGAGGAGGCCGCCCATCGGCCCTGTGGGCTGGGTCCAGACATGATTGGGAAGCTTGAAGCGATGAAGTCAAACTTTGGGTGCTAGAACTTGAAGTTGGGAGGGCTAAGGAAAAGGTTGGTGCAAAACAAGGCGGCCTTGGTTCCTTTATAAAGGCAACAAATATCGAACGCCTCCTCCTAAACCTGAAAAACTGCCTATTCCTAAGGAATCATACCAATGGAGTGGTTGGGTTACCCATGCTCGTATTAATGAGAATTCCACAATAAGGGGACACGATCTCTGCTTCGACAAGACGTGTCAATATAACCAGGCCTCGAAACATGGAACGACAGGACAAGAAACGGTTCGAAATAATGACCAGGCAAACGTGACGTCACATTACAAAAAATTGTCTGTAGATTGGACTTGTGCAGTATTATGTTCTCTACGGTTGTACGTGGCACTTGTGTTGCAGATCCGGACACGTTCGTCCGAAGACTATCTCGGAGTATTCAGAAAGGGGAACCCGCCTTGCAATGCCGAAGACCATCTGCGCGCTGGACATCTCATCATTGAAGCCTGATTCAGGGGCTACTGAGGGAGTCCCGGACTAAGGGGTCCTCTGGCGTCCGACCTATTGCATATGAGCCGGACTGATGGGTCGTGAAGATACGAAGACCGAAGACTCTACCCGTGTCCGGATGGAACACTCCTTGGCGTGGAAGGCAAGCATGACAATCAAATATGAAGATTCATTTCTGTATAACCGACCTTATGTAACCCTAGATCCCTCCTATGTCTATATAAACCAGAGGGCTAGGTCCGTAGACACATCCTCATAATCATAGTCATACAGGCTAGACTTTTAAGGTTTAGCCATTACGATCTCGTCGTAGACTAACTCTTGTAATACTCATATTCATCAAGATCAATCAAGCAGGAAGTAGGGTATTGCCTCCATAGAGAGGGCCCGAACCTGGGTAAACATTGGGTCCCCTGTTTCCTATTACTATCGACCTTAGACGCACAGTTCGGGAACCCCTACCCGAGATCCACCGGTTTTGACACCGACAATGATCTCTCACTAAATTTCAAGGTATAAGTGTTCTCCCTGAGTATGCACCATTGCTACAGTTCATCGTGCCAAGACACCACGTGATATTCGGGTGTGATAAGCTCTACGTTCACATACAATGGGTGCAAGCCAGTTTTGCACATGCATAATACTCAAGTTAAACTTGACGAGCGTAGCATATGCAGATATGGCCTCGAAACACTGAGACCGAAAGGTCGAGCATGAATCATATAGTAGATATGATCAACATAGTGATGTTCACCATTGAAAACTACTCCATCTCACGTGATGATCGGACATGGTTTAGTTGATATGGATCACGTGATCACTTAGATGCTTAGGGAGATGTCTATCTAAGTCGGAGTTCTTAAGTAATTTGATTAATTGAACTTTAATTTATCATGAACTTAGTACCTGATAGTATTTTGCATGTCTATGTTGTTGTAGATAGATGGCCCGTGCTGTTGTTCCGTTGAATTTTAATGTGTTCCTAGAGAAAGCTAAGTTCAAAGACGATGGTAGAAACTACACGGACTGGGTCCATAACTTGAGAATTATCCTCATTGTTGCACGGAAGAATTACGTCCTAGAAGCACTGCTAGGTGACAAACCTGCTGCAGGAGCAATGCCACATGTTGTGAACACCTGGCAGAGCAAAGCTGATGACTACTCGATAGTTCAGTGTGCCATGCTTTACGGCTTAGAACCGGGACTTCAACGATGTTTTGAACGTCATGGAGCATATGAGATGTTCCAGGAGTTGAAGTTAATATTTCCAGAAAATGCCCGGATTGAGAGATATGAAGTCTGCAATAAGTTCTACAGCTGTAAAATGGAGGAGAGTAGTTCTGTCAGTGAACATATACTCAGAATGTCTGGGTACCACAACCACTTGACTCAGCTGGGAGTTAATCTTCCTGATGATAGTGTCATTGACAGAGTTATTCAATCACTGCCACCAAGCTACAAGAGCTTCGTGATGAACTATAATATGCAAAGGATGGATAAGATAATTCATGAGCTCTTCGCAATGCTAAAGGCTGCGGAGGTAGAAATCAAGAAGGAGCATCAAGATTTGATGGTCAACAAGACCACCAGTTTCAAGAAAAAGGGTAAAGGGAAGAAGGGGAACTTCAAGAAGAACAGCAAGCCAGTTGCTACTCAGGTGAAGAAACCCAAGTCTGGACCTAACCCTAAAACTGAGTGCTTCTATTGGAAAGGGACTGGTCACTGGAAGCGGAACTGCCCCAAGTATTTGGCGGAGAAGAAGGATGGCAAAGTGAAAGGTATATTTGATATACATTTTATTGGTGTGTACCTTACTAATGCTCGCAGTAGTGCCTGGGTATTTGATACTAGTTCATTTGCTAACATTTGCAACTCAAAACAGGGGCTACGGATTAAGCGAAGATTGGCTAAGCACGAGGTGACGATGTGCATGGGAAATTGTTCCAAAGTCGATGTGATCACCGTCAGCATGCTACCTCTACATCTACCTTCGGGGTGCTACCTCTATATCTACCTTCAGGATTAGTTTTAGACCTAAATATTTTTGGTGCCAGCTTTGAGCATGAACATTATATCTGGATCTTGTTTGATGCGAGATAGTTATTCATTTAAATCAGAGAATAATGGTTGTTCTATTTATATGAGTAATATCTTTTATGGTCATGCACCCTTGATGAGTGGTCTATTTTTACTAAATCTTGATAGTAGTGATACACATGTTCATAGTATTGAAGCCAAAAGATGCAGAGTTGATAATGATAGTGCAACTTATTAGTGGCACTGCCGTTTGGGTCATATTGGTGTAAAGGGCATGAAGAAACTCCATTCTGATGGACTTCTGGAATCACTTGGTACTTGCGAACCATGCCTCATGGGAAAGATGACTAAAACTCCGTTTTCCTGAACAATGGAGCGAGCAACAGAGTTATTGGAAATCATACATACTGATGTATGTGTTCCAGTGAACATTGAGGCTCTCGGCGGATATCGTTATTTTCTCACCTTCACTGATTATGTGAGCAAATATGGGTATATCTACTTAATGAAACATAAGTCTGAAACATTTGAAAAGTTCAAAGAATTTCAGAGTGAAGTGGAAAATCATTGTAACAAGAAAATATAGTTTCTATGATCCGATCATGGAGAAGAATATTTGAGTTACGAGTTTGGTCTTCATTTGAAACAATGCGGAATAGTTTCGCAACTCATGCCACCCGGAACACCATGGCGTAATGGTGTGTCCGAACGTAGTAATCGTACTTTACTAGATATGGTGCGATCTATGATGTCTCTTACTGATTTACCGCTATCATTTTGGGGTTAGGCTTTAGAGACAACATCATTCACTTTAAATAGGGCACCATCTAATTCTATTGAGACGACACCTTATGAACTGTGGTTTGGCAAGAAACCCAAGTTGTCGTTTCTTAAAGTTTGGGGCTGCGATGCTTATGTGAAGAAACTTCAACCTGATAAGCTTGAACCCAAATTGGAGAAATGTGTCTTCATAGGATACCCAAAGGAGACTGTTGGGTACGTCTTCTATCACAAGATCCGAAGGCAAGATATTCGTTGCTAAGAATGGTTCCTTTCTAGAGAAGGAGTTTCTCTCGAAAGAAGTGAGTGGGAGGAAAGTAGAACTTGATGAGGTAATTGTACCTGGTCCCTTATTGGAAAGTAGTTCATCACTGAAATCAGTTCCAGTGATTCCTACACCAGTGAGGAAGCTAATGATGATGATCATGAAACTTCTGATCAACTTGCTACCGAACCTCGTAGGTCAATTAGAGTCAGTTTCGCACTAGAGTGGTACGGTAATCCTGTTCCGAAGGTCATGTTACTTGACCATGATGAACCTACGAACTATGAGGAAGCGATGATGAGCCCAGATTCCGCAAAATGGTTAGAGGCCATGGAATCTGAGATGGGATCCATGTATCAGAACAAAGTGTGGACTTTGGTTGACTTGCCCGTTGATCGGCAGGCCATAGAGAATAAATGGATCTTCAAGAAAAAGACTGACGCTAACGGTAATGTTACTTTCTACAAAGCTCGACTTGTTGCAAAAGGTTTTCGACAAGTTCAAGGAGTTGACTACGATGAGACCTTCTCACTCGTTGTGATGCTTAAGTCCGTCCGAATCATGTTAGCAATTGCCGCATTTTATGATTATTAAATTTGGAAAATGGATGTCAAAACTGCATTCCTTAATGGATATCTTAAAGAAGAGTTGTATATGATGCAACCAGAAGGATTTGTCGATCCAAAAGGTGCTAACAAAGTGTGCAAGCTCTAGCGATCCATTTATGGACTGGTGCAAGCCTCTCGGAGTTGGAATATACGGTTTGATAGTGTGATCAAAGCATATGGTTTTATACAGACTTTTGGAAAGCCTGTATTTACAAGAAAGTGAGTGGGAGCTCTATAGCATTTCAAATATTTGCTACCTCTTGAGGACTGCATTGGTTTTCCCTTGAAGAGGAAAGGGTGGTGCAGTAAAGCAGCGTAAGTATTTCCCTCAGATTTTTAGAAGCAAGGTATCAATCCAGTAGGAGACCACGCGCGAGTCACCTCGTACCTACACAGACAAATAAGAACCTTGCAACCAACCCGATAAAGGGGTTGTCAATCCCTTCATGGCCACTTGCAAGAGTGAGATCTAATAGATATAATAATAATAAGATAAATATTTTTGGTATATTTATGATATAGATTGAAAGTAAAAGATAGCAAAATAAAATAGATTGGAAACTTGAATGATGGAAAATAGACTCGGGGGCCATAGGTTTCACTAGTGGCTACTCTCAAGATAGCATAAGTATTACGGTGGGTGAACAAATTACTGTCGAGCAATTGATAGAAAAGCGAATAATTATGAGAATATCTAGGCATGATCATGTATATAGGCATCACGTCCGTGACAAGTAGACCAACTCCTGCCTGCATCTACTACTATTACTCCACACAACGACCGCTATCCAGCATGCATCTAGAGTATTAAGTTCATAAGAACAGACTAACGCCTTAAGCAAGATGACATGATGTAGAGGGATAAACTCATGCAATATGATGTAATCCCCATCTTTTTATCCTCGATGGCAACAATACAATACGTGTCATTTCCCTTTCTGTCACTGGGATCGAGCATCGCAAAATTGAACCCAAAGCTAAGCACTTCTCCCATTGCAAGAAAGATCAATCTAGTAGGCCAAACCAAACTGATAATTCGAAGAGACTTGCAAAGATAAACCAATCATACATAAAAGAATTCAGAGAAGATTCAAATATTGTTCAAAGATAAACTTGATCATAAACCCACAATTCATCTGATCTTGACAAACACACCCCAAAATAAGATTACATCAAATAGATCTCCAAGAGAATCTGTAGCGACCAGACCTCAAATGGTCCGATCTCTGTGCATCAGTGTCATCCCTGAATCAGTAATGCTGACACACACAGTACTTGAAGGATTTATAACAGAGTAGCAATCACACACTTATTACATCGAATGTCTCAAAAGAGAACTTAATACAAATAATATGGCTTAAGGACATCTAATAATGATAACAGCGGAAGCCTTGGAAGATAAGTGAGTCCATCAACTCCAACGGCATCACTGAGTATAGAACCACGACTTAAGGCTCCTTACTCGTCGTCTGAAAAGTCTGCAACATGAACGTTGTAGCCCGAAACGGGTTAGCACATGGAATATGCTGGCAATGTAACACATAGAGAGCAGTGAACAGAAATAGGCTATACTACATGCATATATGGCTGGTGGAAAGCTCTATGGTTACAGTTTTGCGTAAAGCCAGTTTTTCCCTAGGAAAAACTATGATTAGTTTATACACTCTGCAGAGGTTTGCGCACTTTTCCCCACAAGACTCGATCTCCTCCGTTGGGTTTGTCGCACTACATAGTGTTTGAGAAATGGATGACCGAGACATAGTCTTTCAGAAGCGCTAGCACCTTACGATCGGGTAGACCGTTACACCTAGTTTCCCCTACATCTGCTAGTCTACCACTGTAAGAGTTCGCACGAAATAATCAACTATGCTAGAGCCCATAGTAGGTTGTGGCTGCACACGGAAGTTTCTAGTATGAATAATATCATGATCCCTTTGAGCCTGGGTGGCGGTCCATAAAGAAAAACAAGCAATCGCTGGAATACCCAGGTGCCTCTATCCACCCAAATGTGTATTAAAGTTGCCACCATAAGTTGAACCATTAATTGACATCCTCACATCTGTCATGGATACACTCAAACCCAATCCACGTCTACAAGCATAGCATGGCATAAGAAAACGTAGAAGTAACTCCCAGGGTTTGATAATAAAACAGGAAATACGTACTACCTCATCTACTTCCCAAAACACACATATTAATCAAATCCTATTCATGAAATGGTTTGAGGATTGATCTAATGCAATAAAACTGGGTAGTAAGAGGTATGATCAAAGTGTTACTTGCCTTGCTAATGATCCCGAAACCTAGAGATTCGAAGTAGCAAGCGGCGCACTCCGGGTACTCTATCGCAACAAACAAACAAGCATACTATAAGTACTCATCTAATGCACAGGTAAAACTCAAATAAGAGATCTAACCAGAAAGTTCAACATAAGAACTCCGGTTTGCAAAAGAAACAAATCGAACGAAACAACGAAAGTCAAACGGTGAAAGAAAACAAGCTTCGATTACTAATATGGACCTAAGTCAAATTTTACAGAATCAAAAATTTGTTTGAGTTGGTTAAACGGAAAGAGGGTTTCGAGACGAAACTCTAGGCACTTGATTCGTCTGATTCCGATAAACGAGCGAAAGTTAAACGAAAATGAAAATCAGATCAGAAATTGCGATTAGAAATAATCGCGGAAAATCCGAGAAAAATAAAAACTGACGAATAGATTAACGAACGAACGTTCGTTATCTGAAACTAATAGGTGAACTCGTCTGTTAAAACGAACGAACGAGCGAACGCTCGCTAAATAAAAGAACCGATTAAACTGATCTAATAAAATAAATAAAAAACCTAGGGTTTTTAAAAAACCGGATCGGTGGCTACCTCGTCGGACTCCGGTGGCTCGGGGCTCCAGCGGGGCGAGGCGGCGCCGGCGGCGGGCGGTGCGGCAAGTGGCGGCGAGCGGCCGGCAAGCGGCGGCGAGCGGCGGCTGCGGGAGGCGGGGCGGGGCGAGGTGGCGGCGGCAGGGTATTTATGAGAGGTGGGGAGGGGGTGGCGCGGCTTGGGGAAGGGGGCGCCGTGTCAGGGTCAGCCTCGAGAGGCGTGCCCCAGCCGGACTCGGCTGCGGCAGCGGTGCGGTCTCCCGCGGGGAAGGCGGCGGCGGGCGCGGGCCTGGCCTGGCTCGGCTGGGCCTTCGGCCCAGTCGGGCGTGCGGTACTTTTTTTGTTTTTTTAAAACAATTCCGCCGAAACTAAGAAAAATTCTAGAAAATAAAATAAAATTCAAAAAATGCCAAAATAAATTTTCACCGCCTAAGTAAAATATTTAGAACGAGATGAACATTTTCTTGGCCCTAAAATGCAGTTTTGAAAAACGTGCAATTTTTCCTAAATTCAAATAAACTAGCCAAAAACTCCAAAATAAAATCTTATTTGATTTTTTTATAAAATCCTCAATATTTCTTTATTTTTGGAAAATCATTTTATTCCCTCTCTCATATTTTTATAATTGGAAATAATCAAAGAAAAAATAAATAAAATCAAATGATCCTATTTTCAAAATTTGAGAAAACTCAAATATGAAAATAATGAAATCCCCAACTCTCTCCGTGGGTCCTTGAGTTGCGTAGAATTTCTGGATCAGGCCAAAAGCTGATAAAAATATGATATGCAGTGATGATCTAATGTATAACATTCCAAATTGAAAATTTGGGATGTTACAAACCTACCCCCCTTAAGATGAATCTCGCCCTCAAGATTCGGGTTGGCTAGAAAATAGGTGAGGGTGGTCCTTCAGCAGATCTTCCTCTCACTCCCAGGTGGCTTCATCCTCGGTGTGGTGGCTCCACTAAACCTTGCAAAACTTGATAACCTTGCTGCGGGTGACTCGGCTGGCATACTCAAGAATCCTAACTGGTTTCTCCTCATATGTCAAATCACTATCCAACTAAATTGCTTCCAGCGGCACTGTATCTCTCAGCGGTATATCCGGCATTTCTGCATGGCACTTCTTCAATTGGGAAACGTGGACACGTCGTGAACTCCCGACAATCCCTCAGGTAATTCCAATTTATAAGCAACTTCTCCCACGCGTTCCAAAACTTTGTATGGTCCCACAAAACGTGGCGCTAACTTTCCCTTCACTCCAAAGCGCTTAACTCCTCGAAGTGGAGATACACGAAGATAAACTCTATCTCCGGCTTCGTAAACTATCTCCTTGCGTTTAGAATTTGCATAGCTCTTCTGCCTGGACTGGGCTACCTTGAGCCTATCGCGAATCAACTTCCCCCTCTGTTCAGACTCCTTAATCAAATCTGGTCCAAACAACTGGCAGTCTCCAACTTCGTCCCACAAAAATGGTGGTCTGCACCGTCTTTCGTACAAGGCTTAAAAAGGGGCCATCTTCAAACTGGATTGATAACTATTGTTGTAGGAGAACTCCGCATATGGCAAGTTTTCGTCCCAACTAGATCCATAATCTAGCGCACAAGCTCTCAGCATATCCTCCAAAATCTGATTGACTCTCTCGGTCTGTCCATCAGTCTGCGGATGGAAAGCTGTACTGAACTCTAGTCTGGTACCCAAGGTTTCGTGCAACTGATTCCAGAACTTGGAGGTAAACTGGGTTCCTCTATCTGATACAATGCTCCTCGGAACTCCATGCAGACATACGATCCTGGTCATGTATATATTTTCCAACTTCGCACTGGTGTAAGTGGTCTTCACTGGGATGAAATGAGCTACCTTCATCAAGCGATCAACTACAACCCATACCGAGTCATAGCCTGAGCGAGTCCTGGGTAATCCCGTGATAAAATCCATGCCTAGCTTATCCCACTTCCATTCGGGTATCGGCAATGGCTGTAGCAATCCTGCTGGCTTCTGATGCTCTGCCTTTACTCTCTGACATACATCACAAACTTCTACATACTCTGCAATATCCTTCTTCATTCCGGTCCTCCAGAAAGTGTCTTTCAAATCCAAATACATCTTGGTATTTCCCGGGTGAATCGAGTACGGCGAATCATGGGCCTTTTGCAGAATTAGCTTCCTGATCTCCGGGTCATTAGGCACATAAACGCGGTCCTCAAACCATAAGGTATCGTGTTCATCCTCACGAAATCCTTTGACTTTTCCCTTGCTCATCTTCGCGTTTATGGTGGCAATCTCCTTGTCGGTCTTCTGAGCTTCTCTGATCTTATCCATCAGAGTAGACTGAATCTCCAATGCTGCTACATAGCCTCTCGGAACTATCTCCAAACATAGCTCACGAAGATCCTCGGCTAACTCCTTTGGTAACTCTTCGGTCATTAGTGTGTTGACATGGCTCTTGCATCTCAATGCGTCAGCTACTATGTTAGCCTTTCCGGGATGATAATGTAATCTCATATCATAATTCTTGATGAGCTCCAACCATCTCCTTTGCCTGAGATTCAACTCCTTCTGTGTGAAGATGTATTTCAAACTTTTGTGATCCATGTACACCTCACAATGGTTTCCGATGAGAAAATGTGTTCGCGTCTTTAATGCGTGCACTACGGCTGCTAACTCCAAGTCGTGTGTAGCATAATTCAATTCATGGGGCTTAATCTGTCGTGAGGCATATGAAACAACTCTTCCCTCCTGCATAAGCACTGCTCCAATTCCTCGACGTGAAGCGTCGCAATATACTTCATAATCCTTGCGCTGATCTTGCAGAATCAACACTAGCGATGTAACCAAACGTTTCTTCAACTCCTGGAAACTGGCCTCACATTCTTCAGTCTATTTGAACTTGGTATCCTTCTTCAACAACTCCGTCATAGGTTTTGCAATCTTCGAGAAATTTTCAATGAACCTCTGGTAGTATCCTGCTAGTCCATGAAAATTCCGGATCTCTCCAACTATTGTTGGGGCTTCCCAATTTGTCACAGTGACAACCTTGGTGGGATCTACAGCTATTCCTTCTCCGGATATAACATGTCCGAGGAATCCAACTTCCTTCAACCAAAACTCACATTTGCTGAACTTGGCGTATAACTGATGTTCTCTGAGGTTACCAAGTACCAAACGCAAATGTTCTTTATGTTCTTCTTCATTCTTCAAGTAAACCAGTATATCATCAATGAACACTACGACGAACTTATCCAAAAAAACCATAAACACTTTGTTCATCATGTACATCAAATAAGCAGGTGCGTTAGTCAGGCCAAATGACATAGCGGTATACTCATACAACACATACCTTGTGGTAAAAGCTGTCTTAGGTATGTCCTGCTCTCGAATCTTCAGCTGGTGGTATCCTAATCGCAAATCGATCTTGCAAATACCTTAGCTCCTTGCAATTGGTCAAACAAATCATTTATCATCGGCAGTGGGTACTTATTCTTGATCGTCACCTCATTCAATCCTCAATAATCAACAACCATCCTTAACGATCCATCCTTCTTTTCCACTAGAAGTACTGGTGACCCCAAGGTGACGAACTTGGGCGAATATATCCCTTATCCAGTAACTCCTTAATCTGCTTGTTAATCTCCTCCAAATCCTTTGCAGGCATTCTATATGGTCCCTTAGATATTGGTCCTGTGCCTGGCAAAAGCTCAATCAAAAACTCAATGTCTCTATCCGGTGGCATGCCTGGCAACTCTTCTGGAAATACATCCGGAAAATCCTTTACCACCGGTACCTCCTCATGTACAACTCCTGATAAGGAATTTACTTGAGTCCTATTCGGCACATGCCGTGATACATACTTGATCCTTATTCCCTCTGGGGTGGTAAGCAAAATCGACTTACTGGCGCAATCGATGTTTCCTCCATACATCGATAGGCAATCCATACCCAGAATTGCATCCAAACCTTGCGATTCCAAAATCATCAAATCCGAGGGAAACACATGCCTACCTATACTCAATGGCACTTGAAAACATCCTTTACTGGCCATATACTCCGCTCCTGGTGAGCTTACTAACATAGGTGTTCTAAGAACCTTGGTGGGCAGTTTATACTTATCCATGAATCCCCTTGATATGTATGAACGCAATGCACCCGTATCAAAAAGAATGATTGCAGTAAAAGACTTAACCAAAAACTTACCGATTACTGCATCTGGCTGGGCTTCAACCTCCTCCACGTTAACGTGGTTCACCTGTCCCCTGTTTAAAGGGTTTGGCTTCTTCCCAGAGCTTCCATTGCCATTTCCATTCTGGGCTTCAGGACATTCATTGGCATAATGTCCGGTCTTCTGACACTTATAACAAGTGACTTGGCTTAGGTCTCTCTTGGCTGGGGTTGATGGGTTGGTAAGATTCTGACTGTTGCTCCCCCCATTCCCATTACCATTTTTGGGGCCATTAAGATTATGCGAACTCCCTCCTCCATGGGTATGCTGAAATTGTCCTCCTGATTTTGGGGTAAAACGTGGCTTCTGCTGAGCTCCTGAATTGTATTTCCCTTGTCCATACTTCCTCTCGCGGTTCTCAATCTGTTGCTGCTTCCCTTCTATCATAAGAGCACGACCTACCAACTCTTGTAACACCCATATTCATCAATATCAATCAAGCAGGATGTAGGGTATTACCTCCATAGAGAGGACCCGAACTTCGCTAAACATTGTGTCCCCTGTCTCCTGTTACCATTGATCCTAGACGCACAGTTCGGGACCCCCTACCCAAGATCCGCCGGTTTTGACACCGACATTGGTGCTTTCATTGAGAGTTCCACTATGCCGTCGATGAAAGGTTCAATGGCCCCTTCAATCGTCTATAGCGACACTGTCCAAGGTGAAACCTTCCTCCCCGGATAGATCTTCGTGTTCGGCGGCTTCGTACCGCGGGCCAACTCGCTCGGCCATCTAGAGCAGACCGATAGCTACGCCCCCGGCCACCAGGTCAGATTTGGAAGCTTGAACTATGTCGCGGATATCAGTGGAGACTTGATCTTCAATGGATTTGAAACCGCAGCGATCGTCTGTTATCGGATCGCATCCAGGAGATGGTCCTTGTTGCTGCAACAGCCTTAGAACCAGAGCAGATCGTTCCATCCGAAGCCACAGAGTCCGCGGCGTCAGAGCCGCACACAGACTCATCACCCCGCGGTATCTGCGTCAATGGAACTCTGTATTCGTCTCCGGTTATAAATTCCGGACGATATACGCATGCGGACACCGAGCTAGATCGGTTATCGATCTTCGAATTCGGTGCCGTAGACGTCATTCAGCACTCACCTTTGGGCGATGTGTTAAAGTCTTTAAAAAACCTGTCATTCAAGGGAGACTCATAGCCGAACTATGTCCGGCTCAAAATAGGGGCTGACGACGGAGAATTTTGTTTCCCACCCGCCACCCACTTCATAGCCACTATCGAGGACTTAACCAACATGTCCACTCCTGGCCCCGCAGACATTGACGGTCCAAACGATGATGCAGATAAGGAGAAAGGCCAAGATCCGCCAGTCTTCGGATGCAAGATGGACACCCCCTCACATGACGTGTACATGATCGATACACTTAAAAAGCCTTGCGGCAAAGACAAGGGAGATCCAGTCAAAACTCCTGAGTCACAGTCTAAGTTCCGGCGCCCCAAGTCACACCGCAGCAACAATGGCACTGGAGAAAATAGTACTCCGGACGGCGCCGAAAGCAATGAAGACCCTGTGGGAGCAACATTCAAGCAGGAGGAACAGGAAAATGGGCAAGCCAGCCCCGACGAACAAACCCTACCCAGCGACGGATCAGAGGACGACAACTACCTTCCGCTCTCCAAAGATGAGGAAAGCCTCGGCGACGA
The DNA here is from genome assembly GCF_002162155.2 of Triticum dicoccoides. Lineage (NCBI taxonomy): Eukaryota > Viridiplantae > Streptophyta > Magnoliopsida > Poales > Poaceae > Triticum > Triticum dicoccoides. Next base: position 233,896,876 of record NC_041382.1, on the reverse strand, counting down.
AGACTTCATCATACCCGAAGAGCCCATCGAACAGGAGCGCTTCAAGTGCAGACTGATAGCTACGGCAAGGAGCCTGAAAAAGAAGCACCAGCAGCTTCAACCTGACCAAGACCTACTCAATGACAGATGGACCGAAGTCCTGGTCGCCGAAGAATACGACCTCAGTGGGCCAGCCAAAAGCTACCCAAAGCACAGATCACTCTACCAGTCCGATGACAAGGCATTGGAGCCCATACCATCGTCACACAACATGGAAGGTCGTCGGCAACTTTGTCTGGATAAAGAGGCAACTCAAGTCGAACACCAGACCGCCCCACCTCGCAGTAAAGGCAAGAACAACGCAGGCCACGATTACCCAGATAACCTGCAGAGGGACTGGGACAATAGAGCAGAAAGTGCAAGACCGATCTACGGATCACGAAAACATGCTTCGACACACAACAATGGCTACCTATTCGGATGTGTCACACCTCGCCGCAACCAAGCCAAAAACCGCAATGGGACTCGTTCGGAGTTACGCGGGAGTGTGGCCCAACATAGAGGCGCCGCACACCCGCTTTGCCTCACTGATGAAGTAAAGGATCATGAATTTGTCGAAGGATTCAAACCCGTCAATATTGAATCATACGACAGGACAACCGATCCCGCAGTATGGATAGAAGATTTTTATACTCCACATCCATATGGCCCGTGGAGACGACCTCCACGCCATTAAATACCTCCCACTAAAACTAAAAGGACCATCTCGGTACGGGTTAAACAACCTGCCTGAAAATTCCATAGGCATCTGGAAGGACTTGGAAGAGGCCGTCCTCGATAACTTTCAAGGAACACATGTCCGGCCAACAGATGCCGATGACCTAAGTCACATTGTCCAACAGCCCGGCGAATCAGCCAGGGAGCTCTGGACCTGGTTCTTAGTCAAAAAGAACCAAATCGTCGACTGTGCGGACACGGAAGCCCTCGCGGCTTTCAAACACAGCGTCCGAGACGAATGGCTCGCACGCCACCTCGGCCAAGAAGGACCTAAATCCATGACATCTCTCACTCTCTGATGACTCGCTTTTGCACGGGAGAAGATAGCTAGCTCGCTCGTAGAAGCAATAACGCTAGCAACCAAGGCACCTTCGAAATCCGAGACGCCAACGGCAAGCCATGGGGAAGCAAAAACAATAGTCACAATGACAATGAAAGATCAGGCGACACAACGGTCAACGCCGGATTCAGCAACCACAAGCCCGGCTAGCGGAAGAAGCCATCCAAGGTGAATCGAGATGAACTATCCAACTTGGACAAGATTTTGGACCAAGCCTGCCAGATTCACGGCCACCCCGATAAACCAGCTAATCATACCAACAGAAACTGCTGGGTCTTTAAACAGGCTGGCAATCTCAACGCTGAACACAGGGGAAGGAAGCTGCCAAGCGACAGGGATGACGGAAAGGTTCACCAACGAAAAACCGAAGGTCTGAAGCAGTCTCCACCCGAGTATCAAGTACCCCTAGAACGGAAATAGCAGCGCGGCTTCCGCCTCCCACTCCGTACACCTACAAAGTTTGTACCACGCATACATCATTATGCACTCAAGATACCATGGGTATCGGCGGTAGCACAATACGGACAAGCCTGCGATACACCTACAAAGTTCAGTAACTTGCTCTATATATAATTATTTATTTTCCTTTTTTATTTCCTCTTTCGATATCCTTTAAAAAAACAGGTGACGAATAGTTTAAAAATCGGAAACTGGCTCTATCGGAGTTCGGATCCTTACACTCACCTAAGGGGCTATGTCCATCAAGGATTCCCCGCCGAGGACCGGTGGCGCAGACATGCGACAGGAGGTCCAAAATAAATTTTTGTAGACCGCACTCTCTGTTTTTCGATCCTGTACTATGCCTATTCATCTGCCTCCAACCCCGAGCATGTCAAATAGCCGGGGGGTGGCTTTTATATAATCATAAGTAATCACTTGCATATCACGTAGTTACCAGTAAACAATATCTGAACTAATCATCTGTATGGTTTCCTGACAAACATGGCTCCTATGGTTATTTCACAGATATACCTTGGCCTAATCTGCCTGGGGCTTGGTGTGGGAACAAATGAGCTACCAGTAAATGTCCGAACAGCTCTATAGCATACTTCGACGTCGCAAGTTTGGCCTTATATGCATCAGCTCCGAATCATTGTCTTGGGTCAATTGTTGGGTTGCCTGGCTCCTGTGCTTTCTACCCTATGTTCCGCTCTATCGACTAGGGTAGTAAAGGGAGAACTACTGCAATTGTGCCCTGGTCTAAACCGGACGAGCACCTTAGTAGAGAAAGCCGAAAACTGACTGTCATGATGCGGCGTGAGCTGGTCAACCACTTGACGACTTATCGAAATCTTTAGCGATTCTCCGTGTCACACGAGGGATCTTTTTCAGATCAAACATGTAAGGCACCATACGCCGCATACATACCAGGGGCTATGTCGTAGCGCCACCATAAAACTCCCATGGCTAAGTGAAAGTGTTAATGCCTTATAGTCCGATTGCCTGGTTCGCCGCATTATCACCTTCTTCATGGACCAAGACGTTGGATAACGTGTGAATAAATGCTTTTCCAAACACCACTGTACTTCCTACAAGGGGGCTAAAGCCGATGACTGGAATACTTTCAGACTATATCAAAACGGCCACACAGGAGGAATTCAAGCTTTCAAGCAAAACATAAATAAATTAACTATAAAATTGTCTTTTACAATTTTCACTCGAACATTCTGTCTTTCGAGCACTGACCCTCTACAAAGCGAGTGGCCTCTAGGACGTCCTCCAAATAATGTTCCGGTTTCAGACGGTCCTTGCCTTTGGGTGGACCCTTCGTCGCAACATCGATGGCTTTCATCTTCCCCCAGAATGTCTTGACTCGGGCGAAAGCCATCCGTGCACCCTCAATGCACGTTGACCGCTTCATACCGTCGATGCGCGGCACCGCGTCAACAAGCCTTTGCACTAAACCGAAATAGCTGTTCGGAACAGGGTCGGTTGGCCATAACCGGACTATGACGTTCTTCATGGCAGCGGCGGACATCCTATGAAGTTCGGCCCATTGGGGCATCTGTTCATTAAGCAACAAGGGACGATTTGACGCGCCAAACTGCGACCAAAAAATCTTCTCTGTTGCATATCCATCCCGCACTTGGTAATACTTGGTTGAGCTGGACATAGTTCGGGTCGTCGAACTTAGTTTGCAGCAGAAAAGGCTTTCCAGCCGCAATCTCCCTCGCCTGTCGAACCTCCGCACGGGCCGCTCTGCATTCCGACCGTGCTCCTTTTGCCTCTTGCAAGGCCTTCTCCAGGTCAGCCGTTAAGGCTTCACTCTCCTTCTCCAGAAATTCACAGCGGCCGGTAGCATTCTCCACCTCGAGCGACATCGTGGATATCTTCTCCTCATCTTGGCGCTGTATAGCTCGTTTGACTTCTAGTTCAGCCGATGCCTTTTCGGTAGTAGCATTGCTACGTCAGGCCTACTCCTTGGCCCGGGCCTGCTCCGCTCGAAGAACTTCAACAGCGGCAGCACCATCTGCAGCCAAATTTCAGCATCACGGTTATACCACAAAAATGTATGAGGATTGCCCCGAATACATACCTTGCGACTCGTCAAGACGCATATTGATTAAAGCAAGATCATCCCCTGCCACATCAAGCTTCCACTGCAAATCGGCAATCTCCATAGTCCGGGAGGTGGCCAAAGAGGAAGCAGCATGCGTTCAAGGTTTATCAGGTTAGTCCTCAAATGATCCTTTTTTGATCCTCCGTTTTGCTTCCCAGTGGAAGCCAACCCGAGTATCAGGGGCTACTACCTATACACAGGTGTATCTTTGCAAATGAAACATAGCTGAAAACATTATGTTACAAACCTCGAAGCTCTTCAGTAGGCTCATGAAGGCTTCATTTAATCTGCTCTTCACGGACGAAATGTTCTCAATCACTGTACCCATCAAGGTACGCTGTTCCCCCGAGACAGATGCTCTCCACAACATGTCTCGCAATTATCCGGAGTCTTCGGGCTTCCGGAAATTGCTCCAATAGCACGATCATACTTTGAAGGAATCTGCTCGCCCGTCTCCAAAATCGATGTCGGCTGTGAACCGGACAGTCCGGGGCCCTTGTTACCATCAGCCCCGGAATCCCGGTCGGAGGTCCACCTTGGGGTACCGCCTCTTCTGTCCCCTGGTCTAAAGGGACCCTCCATGATGATACTTCAGAGTCATCCACCTTGTCGGGCGAGGAGGTTGGAGGAGGCGTCTCGTTCTCCAACATCTCTGCAAGGAGACTCCCCGAAGAAGAGGATCGCCCAGAAAAACTCTGTGCCGACCAGTAAAAATGCATGAATGCATTAGGGTAACAGCAACGGAATAGGACGCAATCAAGGTACTCTGGATTTTCTTACGGTTTGGCCGAGGGTTTGTCCCCTTGTTGGAGCTGCTCAACGGTGTCGCCTTCCAAACCCAAGCTGGTCAACGGTGGCATCTTGCCCTTCTTGGAAGACTGCCCCTCCCCATCTTTGAAGGCGGCCCTTTTCCTCCTATTTGGAGAAGGAACAATGGGTCCTTTCCCGCCTCCGTCTTCGGGCGAGGAAAGGTCGATTTCTCCAGAGTCAGTGTCCGACTTACCTCCAGAACCAAGGTCATCTTGGGTCTTCTCGCCCTCCCCTGTCGATGCCTGGAACAGCGCCGAGGCCAGCATCCTTGTTAACACAGGAGTAGTTGAGTCTTTGGGAAGGGGAGCCGGACACCTAATCAATTCCACCTTCTTTATCCAGCCCTGAAAAAGGATGATACTGTTGATTTCTTGCCACTGGATATCCGACTGTAAGGTATTCGGTAAATGTGTACTTACCGGGGTGTCCGGATCGTTGCAGTCTAGGCCGACATCTCTGGCAGTGTCCGGCCATTGCCTTTGTTTTCTGAAGACTAATCTCCACATTCCTTCGGTGTTGCGCCGAAGAAGTTCTGAAGAGTCTTCGACCCATCTGGATTGAACTCCCATAGGCAGAGAGGTCGTCGCTGGCATGGTAGGGTCCGATGAACTAGCATTATATGAATGACGCCGGCTATGTCGATGTCCCTCTCAATGAGGCTCTGGATGCGACTTTGCAGAGTTTGCACATCATTCGTTGATCCCCAATCTAGCCCCTTATTAATCAACGATGAAAGTTGAGTTGGAGGGCTGGATCGAAATACGGGCGCAGTCGCCCACTTGGAGCTGCGGGGCTCGATGATATAGAACCAGCCCTGCTACCATAGATCGGAAGATTTGGCAAAGGATCCTTTCAGCGAAACGGCGCTAGCAAGATTGCTCACTGTAGCGCCGCCGCACTCGGCATGCTCCCCCTCTACCACTTGCTTCACATCGAAGGTCTTGAGCCACAAGTCGAAGTGGGTAGGAGTTCGGAGGTGGGCTTCACACGTGAAGATAAACGTCGAGATAAGAAGAATATAGTCCGGGGCCAAATCATGGAAGTCCAGCCCGTAATAATACATGAGTCCTCGGACGAAGGGGTTAAGTGCAAATCCCAACCCGTGGAGGAAGTGGGACACGAATACGACCCTCTCGTCGGATCTGGGGGTGGGAATGACCTACCCCTCGGCGGGAAGCCGATGATGGATTTCAGCGGTCAGGTACCGCGCTGCCCGAAGATTTGCAGTGTCTTCCTCCGTGATAGAAGAGGATACCCACCGGCCTTGGTGGCTAGTTCCGGACATGATTGGGGCTGGTGGCGTCTGAAGCCCGGGAGTAGGAGCTCGGGGTAGCAGGAGTTGAGGAAGAGGCAAGCGTGGAAGAAAAAACGGGTCTGTACCCCTATATAAAGGCTGCAAATATCAAACGTCTCTTCTCGGGCCTCAGAAACTTGCTTGTTTCCAAGGAGTTGTACCCAAGCGATGGTTGGGTCCCGACATTCAAGTCGATAGGAATCCCTTAAAAAAAGGAGGCATGATCTCCGTTTGGATAAAATACGCCAATAATGCCACGTCCTGGGACATGGGGCGAAGGGCCGGCTAAAACGGTTCGCAGGCAAAGGCCGGGTAGGCGTGGTGTCATATTACCAAAAAGTGGTCGGTGGATTGAACCCATGAAATATTATATCCTCTACAGTTGTGCATACAAGTCCAGATACAATCATTACATCTAAAGATCAACTAGGAGTTCAGAAGGGGGAACCCGCCTTGCAATGCCGAAGATAATCTGCGCGCCGGACCCCTCGTCATTGAAGCCAGGTTCAAGGGCTACTGAGGGAGTCCTAGACTAAGGGGTCCTCGGGCATCCGACCTGTTATCCATGGGCTGGACTGATGGGCTGTGAAGACATGAAGACCGAAGACTATACCTGTCTCTGGATTGGAGTCTCCTTGGCGTGGAAGGCAAGCTTGGCGACCGACTATGGAGATTCCATCTTATGTAACCGACTCTATGTAAACCCTAGATCCCCTCAGTGTCTATATAAACCGGAGGGGATAGTGCGGAAAGGATACATTCATTACCATAGTCATACAGGTTAGACTCCTAGGGTTTAGCCATTATGATCTCGTGGTAGATCAACTCTTGTAACACCCATATTCATCAATATCAATCAAGCAGGACGTAGGGTATTATCTCCATAGAGAGGACCTGAACCTGGGTAAACATTGTGTTCCTTGTCTCCTGTTATGTAACACCCTCGATGCGACTATAGCTCCCACGTGTCGAGGCACGACTTAGAGACATAATCGCATTGAAGGCATATGTCGCAAGTTAGGCAATCTTCACAACATCCCATGTAATATAAATAATAAAGGGGAGATAACATAGTTGGCTTACACTCCCCACGTCAAACAAGTACATAAATAACATTACATCATCCAAACACTCATGGCCCGACTACTGCGCCAAAATAAAAGAGAACCCAACATGCGACAACGGTCCCGTTCACCCCCAACTGGGCACCACTATTGATCATCGGGAAAGGAGACATAGTAACGTTGAGAGTCTTCGTCGAACTCCCACTTGAGCTCGTACGCGTCTCCTGGAGCGGAATCATCAGGCCATGCATCTGGTGCAATAGTAATCTGTGAGCCACAAGGACTCAGCAATCTCGCACCCTCGCGATCAAGACTATTTAAGCTTATAGGTAAGACAAGGTAAAATATGAGTGGAGCTGCAGCAAGCGACTAGCAAGTATGGTGGCTAACTTATTCGCAAAAGAGAGCGAGAAGAGAAGGCAAAGCACGAGCGAGAAACTAGAGAGCAACCTGCGCAAACATTACTCCAACACCGTGTCCACTTCCCGGACTCCGCCGAGAAGAGGCCATCACGGTAACACACTCAGTTGATTCATTTGAATTAATTAAGGTTCAAGTTATCTACAACCGGACATTAACAAATTCCCATCTGCCCATAACCACAGGAACGACTTTCAAAAGTTCAAATCCCTGCAGGGGAGTCCCAACTTAGCCCATGACAAGCTCTCGCGGTCAACGAAGGAATAGACCTCCTCCCAAGATGTTCCGATCAGACTCGGTATCTCGGTAATTCAAGACACTTCAACAGGTTAAAACAAGAACAACAACACCGCCCGAATGTGCCGACAAATCCCGATAGGAGCTGCACATATCTCTTTCTCAGGACACACTCAGATGAGCGCTCCATACAACTAAAACCAAACCTCGAGTTTCCCCGAGGGGGCGCTGCACAGGACTCTAGTTTGGACCAACACTCAGAGGAGCACTGGCCCGGGGGGGTTTAAAATAAGATGACCCGCGGGCTCCGGAAACCCGAGGGAAAAAGAGGCTAGGTGGAAAATGGTAAGACCAAGGTTGGGCATTGCTGGAAAATCTTTAATCAAGGCGAACTATCAAGGGGTTCCCATTATAACCCAACCGCATAAGGAACGCAAAATTCGGGAACATAACACTGATATCACGGAAACTAGGGCGGCAAGAGTGGAAAAAAATACTAGGCGAGAGGCCGAGCCTTCCACCCTTTACCAAGTATATAGATGCATTAAGATAACAAGATAATATAATGATATCCCAACAAGTAAATAAATGTCCCAACAAGGAACGACCTTCAATCTTCACCCGCAACTAGCAACGCTATAAGAGGGGCTGAGCAAAACGGTAACATAGCCAAACAACGGTTTGCTAGGACAATGGTGGGTTAGAGGTTTGACATGGCAATTTGGGAAGCTTGCAAGCAAGTGGTAGGCATCGTAGCAATGGCATAGCAAAAGAGCGAGCAAACTAGCATAGCAAAGATAGTAGTGATTTCGAGGGTATGACCATCTTGCCTGCACAGTTGTCAGAATTGACTAGATCCTCGAAAGAAAACTCAACGGGCTCCTCATTAGCGAACTCGTCTCCCGGCTCTACCCAAACAAGACAAACAAGCAACAAGGATACAATCAACCATGTGCAAGACCAAGCAATATGATGAAATGATGATATGCTATGCGGGATGCGATGCGGGATGCAAAAATGCAAGATATGACAGGAAATTCATGAACCTGGCCTCAACTTGGAAATCCAAGTGTGCCACTGGAAAGATGAGAAGTAATCGCTTGAAAACAATATAAAGAACGCCGGAATCGGAGTTACGGTTTGGAAATGGCAAGCGATCCAAAAATGACACCGGTCTGCGATTTACAGCAAGTAGGCATCTAAATGCAATGAGATGAACATGCTACAGCACCCAAACAAGACAACAAAATACATGGCAGGGATGCATACAAGATGCTTAACGAAAGTCTAGCACTGAGCTACGGCCAATTCATCCATTAACAGGTTCAAAAAATCATGGCAAAAATGCATATGACGAACAGATCTCAGACTTAGTGAAATTAACACTCGCCTGGAATTTCAGATCAGGTAGCCCTCTTCGGAGCAACAAAACTACATGCTACAGGACCTGAACATGGCAAAGTAAAGCATGGCATGGAGCTACTCAAAGAGCTTAACAAAAGTCCCTTAGTGACCTTGAGTCAAAAGGGATCAGAAAATACAATTGCAAGCATGTGAACATAGCAAAAACATAATCAGTTTTCAGACTTAGTGAAAACTGACACAAGCTGAAATATAACTCAAGTAGGCATTTTTACGAGCTCGATGCACTCACTACGGTGCAAGTCATGGCAATAAAAGCATACCTCCATCAAGAAGGCACAAAATTCAAGCTAGAAATGGCAAGAACAATAGCATAGCATGCACGGATGAACTACAACATCACCGGCAAAATTGCAAACAAGTTGACAATCTGCCCAGATTCACAAAGTAGCAAAAGTAGAGCTCGATTGACTCAAGCTAGGTTGCTCCATAATTGCAAACAAAGACATGGATGGATAGAGCACTACAATATTAACAAAACTCCCTTACTGATCATCCTCAAAAGAGGCACGGATCACTAGGAAACAACATGAACATATGGCATCATGAGATAAACAGCTCCAGGACTTTGTGAAATCAGTAAGTCCCTGAAAAGAGACTTAGCAAGTGCACCACTTTGCAAGCTTGCACTAGTCACCACACACATCCTAAAAATACATGGGTTGCACCTCTGGAGAGATGACAAAACCCTTAACAAAACACATGTAGAACTCGCGGGCATATCATGCACACATTAATCATGGCAAAAATGACAAAAGTGCTAAACGGAGTAACAGATCTGACAATTAACTCAAGTTGCCCTCTTCTAACAGCATTTAGGGCATCAATATGAGCTCAAATGAAAATGATGCAATGGAATGAAATGATGTACTCTCTGAGATGAACATTTTGATATGCTATATGCATGAATCGGAGCTACGGATGCGAAGTTATGGAGCCGCGAACATGAGCACATGGATCTGAAAATCCGAGGACTTAGAAGAAATTTTTACCCCTAGGGTTTACTGTTCATGGATCTGGATCGGATCTCGCGACACTATAGCGGCACGGAGTCCGAGGCTCACCGGAGAGCTCAAATTCGCCGGAGATGGGCCGACCGGAGCTGGACAGCGAGGCGGCCGGAGAGAGGGAGGCCGGAGCCGGCGGGCGCGGAGGTCGGGCGCGGC
>NC_041382.1:233853671-233886508 GCF_002162155.2 Triticum dicoccoides | reverse complement strand
ATCGAAGGCGGCGAGGTGGATGGCGGCGGAGCTCGCCGGGCAGCCGGGGCGAGCGGGCGCGGGCGGCGCTCGCTGAGGACGAGGGCAGCGCGCGGGAGGCGGGAGGCGGCGGCCCGGTCGCGCGGAGGAGAGGGCCCGCCCTGGGCCGGGACGGGCCGTGGAGGCGGCGCGGCTGCTGTGCCACGCGGAGGCGTGGGAGTGGCGGCGGCGGTGTGTCTGGCCCGGACGGACAATGTCCGGCGCGCGGAGAAGATTTTTAGGGTTTCGGAGGTAGGAGGAGATCCGAAAATCGGGGGGTGTTTAAATAGGCATAGAGGGAGCTAGGAGAGTTCAAATGAGGTGCGGTTTTCGGCCACGCGATCGTGATCAAATGCTCTAGATGATGGAGAAGACTTAGGTGGGTTTTGGGCCAAATTGGAGGGGTGTTGGGCTGCAACACACATGAGGACTTTTCGGTCCCTCGGTTAACCGTTGGAGTATCAAACGAAGTCCAAATGATACGAAACTTGACAGGCGGTCTACCGGTAGTAAACCAAGGCCACTTGGCAAGTCTCGGTCCAATCCAGAAATGTTTAATCCCCACACACAAAAGAAAGCAAGAAATGACCACCAGAGGAGAACGGAGCGCCGGAATGCAAAACGGACAACGGGAAAAATGCTCGAATGCCTGAGACGAACACGTATGCAAATGCAATGCACATGATGACATGATATGAGATGCATGACAAAGACAACAACACCCGGAGATAAAAACCCGAACCCAAGGAAATAAATATAACTTAACGCCGGAAACGGCAAGAGTTGGAGTACAAATTGGAAAAATTACATCCGGGGTGTTACAACACTCCACCACTACGAAAGGATCTCGTTTCGAGATCTAGGACTGAAAGAACGCCGGGTACTCAGAACGGAGGTGATCCTCGCGTTCCCAGGTAGCTTCACGGTCGGAATGGTGTGACCACTTGACTTTGAGAAATTTGATTGACTTGTTGCGAGTCTTGCGTTCAGTCTCTTCAAGAATAGCAACTGGGTGCTCACGATAAGAGAGATCTTCTTGGAGCTCAATGTCCTCGAAGTTGACAGTGCGGTCAGGAGTCTTGAAGCACTTTCGAAGCTGAGAGACATGGAACACGTCATGAACATTTGCAAAGTTTGAAGGAAGCTCGAGTTGATAGGCGAGGTCGCCTCTCTTTCTGACAATCTTGAAAGGTCCCACATATCTAGGGGCAAGCTTCCCTTTGATACCGAAGCGACGAGTACCTTTCATAGGAGAGACACAGAGGTAAACATGATCTCCGATCTCGAAAGCCAAATCACGATGCTTACTATCATAGTAACTTTTCTGGCGGGATTGGGCTGCTTTGAGGTTATCACGAATGACTTTGCACATTTCTTCTGCTTCTGTGATTAAGTCATTACCCAAAAGCTGACGTTCACCAGTTTCAGACCAGTTGAGAGGGGTACGGCACTTCCTGCCATATAGAATTTCGAATGGGGCCTTGCCCGAACTTGCTTGAAAACTGTTGTTGTAGGAGAATTCAGCATAAGGAAGACAATCCTCCCACTTCATGCCGAAGGAGATGACACAAGCCCTGAGCATATCTTCAAGAATCTGGTTGACACGCTCTACTTGACCGCTTGTTTGAGGATGGAAAGCTGTGCTGAAGCGGATGTTCGTGCCCATGGCCTTCTGAAAAGAATCCCAAAACTTCGAGGTAAAGATGCTGCCACGGTCTGAAGAGATCACTTGTGGAATACCGTGCAGAGAGACAATACGAGAGGTATATAGTTCTGCCAATTGAGCTGCAGTGATCGACTCTTTGATAGGCAGAAAGTGAGCCACTTTGGTGAGTTTATCGATGACAACGAATATAGCATCATTGCCACGCTTGGACTTTGGAACCCCAGCCACGAAGTCCATTTCAATGTGGTGAAACTTCCATTCTGGAATGGCAAGAGGTTGGAGGAGACCTGCTGGCCTTTGGTGTTCTGCCTTCACTCTTCTGCAGACATCACATTCATTCACGAATTGAGCAATCTCGCGCTTCATTTGAGTCCACCAATAAGCTTGCTTAAGGTCCTGATACATCTTCGTGCTCCTAGGGTGGATGGAGAGGAGAGAATTGTGAGCCTCGTTCATGATCAGTTTACGAAGGTCACCTTTGGGTACAACAATACGATCCTCGAAGAAGAGAGTGTCCTTGTCATCAAGGCGGTAGCACTTGTACTTGGACTGACTCTTGGCAATCCCAATCTTCACCTTTTTCACCATAGCATCAAGAAGCTGCGCTTGGCGAATCTGGTCTTCTAAGGTAGGAGAGACTTGAAGGTTGGCGAGGAAACCTTGAGGAACAACTTGCAGATTAAGTTTGCGGAAAGCTTCACAAAGCTCGGGTTAATAAGGCTTGAGAATCAGACTGTTGCAGTAAGCCTTCCTGCTCAAAGCGTCAGCAACCACATTGGCCTTGCCTGGAGTATACTCAATACTCGAATTATACTCTTGAATCATTTCGACCCATCGAGTTTGTCTGAGGTTGAGATTAGGCTGAGTGAAGATGTACTTGAGACTCTTGTGATCAGTGAAAATGTCCACTTTTCTTCCCAATAGAAGATGTCTCCAAGTCAAAAGAGCATGCACAACTGCTGCCAACTCGAGATCATGAGTGGGGTAGTTCTTCTCACTAGGCTTTAACTGCCAAGATGTATAAGCAACAACTTTCTTCTCTTGCATCAATACTGCGCCAAGACCTTGGAGAGAGGCATCACAAAAGACCTCGTACGGTTTGGATTCATGAGGTGGAGTCAGAACTGGAGCGGTGATCAATTTCTCTTTCAAAGTGTTGAAAGCAATGTCACACTCCGGACACCAAACGTACTTGACGTGCTTCTGGAGAAGATTAGAGAGAGGCTTCGCGATCTTAGAAAAGTTTTCAATGAATCTTCGGCAGTAGCTTGCGAGACCGAGGAAGCTACGGAGTTGCTTCACGTTCTGGGGAGGTTTCCCATTCACAATTGCAGACACCTTCTCAGGATTCACGGCAATGCCCTTGGCAGCGATGATATGACCAAGATAAAGAACCTCATCAAGCCAAAATTCACACTTGGAGAACTTGGCATAGAACTTGTGTTCTCTGAGCTTATCAAGAACCAACTGCAAGTGCTTGGCATGATCTTCCTTGTTCTTCGATAAAACCAGAATGTCGTCGAGATAGACCAAAATGAAGTCATTGGTGTAGGCGTTGAAGATGAAATTCATCATGCGAGAGAACGTCAGAGGAGCCTTGGCGAGGCCAAAAGACATGACAGTGTGTTCATATGAACCAAAGCTTGTTCTGAATGCTGTCTTGGGAATATCTTCTTCACGAATGCGAATCTGGTGATAACCCATACGGAGATCAAGCTTGGAGAATACTTGGGCACCTTTGAGTTGTTCGAATAGCTCATTGATGTTGGGAAGTGGGTATTTGTTCTTGATGGTCTTCTTGTTCACTGGACGGTAATCAACACAAAGTCGGTCCGTTCCATCCTTCTTCTTCACAAAAAGAACACCACAACCCCATGGAGAAGAACTAGGCCGGATGAGACCCATTTTCTCTTGAATATCGAGTTGCTTCTTCAGCTCCTTCAACTCTTCAGGTCCGAGCTTGTAAGGACGTTTGCACACAGGTTCAGTACCAGGCTCAAGATCAAGTGCGAAGGCATTCCTGGAAGCTCTTCTGGGAAGACGTCTTGATATTCGCAAACGACTGGAATTTGAGAGATGGCATCCAATTCACCCTTCTCATTAAGAAAAAATAGACGGATTGTATTATCCCGAGCGGCAAAGACAATAACATCCTTAGACGAATGAGTCAATTGAATCTGCCTGGCAGCACAATCAAGATGTGCCTTGTGCTTAGAAAGCCAATCCATTCTGAGAATAAGATCAATATCCGAGTTACCCAGAACAATTGGGGAAGAAAGGAACTTGTAGTCACCCAATGTGATAGTAACCTCCGGGACGCAGGTGTTAGCTGTCATCTGCTTGCCCGGTGACACAATTTGCAAGGAACTTTGTAGATACTAATAATCACACTCATACGGAGGAAGAGGAAGCCAATACTTCTGCTGCTTGGCCACTTGAGTAGAGGAAGAAGGAGTAACATCTCTGACTCGCTTCTTGGAAGCATCACACCTCAACTGAGCAGCCTCTTGCTTCAGTGCCATGTTGTAGAACTCATCGTACCTCAAGGGCTCAAAGAGAACAAGAGCGAGCTGGATATCTTCTCTGAGACCACCCCTGAACTGGTATATCATGCTCTTCTCATCAGGGACGTCCTGCTTGGCAAAGCAGGCGAGCTTCTGGAACAACTTGTTGTAGTCATAGACAGACAAAGAGCCTTGCTTCAGATTGCGGAATTCCTCACGCTTGCTTTCAACCACGCTCTGGGGAATATGATGAGCTCGGAAATCTCGACGGAAATCATCCCAAGTGATAACACGTCCACCTCTGGAATCCTTGTACTACTGGAACCATTCTGCAGCTTGATCTTTGAGTTGGAAGGAAGCGAACTTAACAAAGTCCTCAGGCCTGACGTTACTGCACTCGAAATGCTTACACAGATCCACAAGCCAATCGTCAGCATCGGTTGCCTCAACACAATTGCTGAAAGTCTTTGGCCCGTTAGCAAGGAACTTGTTGAGTGTAGCAAAGTGACTCTGATTGCTGCCTTGATTCCCTTGACTGCCTTGATTGCGCTCTTGAGGAATTTGCATGATCAACTGTGTGTTTGCATTGGTTGCGGCCATCACAGCTTGCCATGCCTCTGGAGGAGGTGGAGGTGGTGGCGGATCAGGATTCGGAGTTGTGCGCGTTGGAGGAGCCATCCTGAAGAGGTTGACCACCATTAGCACATTAATAGACAATTATTGAAGCTGAATCCAACGGAATGAAAATTGCAACATATAGTCTTCACATCCGAACAAAATGAACGAATGCATTCCTCTTGAAATGGTCACATATCCATAAATTGAGAAGCCACGTAGAATTAAGGTAGAGAAATAAATCAACAAGTTACGGATCAAGAACGAATAATCGATAAGAAATCCCAATCTCAAACCAATATCCGTGGAAGAAGAACTAGAGCTACAAGAATTCCCACCTATGAAACTCCCAAACCTTTCCGGTTATGCAATCAGGTGTTGGGGATACAGGGGAAGCATAATATCTCACCCAAACTAGCAAATCCTACATCCAGCTGTATCCATCCTTCAACACATAACCAAGAAACCTTCGGAAACCATCTACCTCAACCTTCGAAAAGCATCCGTTATACAAGTTATGGCGATACTCCCGAACTCCCGCCCCAGTACTGGGTGGCGTCGAGGTTATCTCACCAACGAACTGCATAAAAGAGATTTTCGATGTCGGCGTACTAAACTCAGGTATTCCAGAACTACAACGATAAAATTATGATGACAACACCTCAGAGCTCAACTCCTCGGGACACTTCCACTAAACCCCTGACAGGAGGCACCAAGACAATGTTCTCATCATAAAACCATCGGAATGATTCCAAGATACCCGCGTGATCCTAAATTTTTTTTAGTGAAATTTGAGAAGACAAGAGTCAAAACTCTACGTCGGGATGCCTTACCAGAGCGATGAGGAGATTGGGAAGTAAAAAGAATTCCTAAACTCTCCGATATATAATTCCTAAAAGACTCAAAACATTTTTCTAGACACAACTCAGTCGCTAAAAAAACGATCAAGCAATGGGGCTCCTAAGGTCGGGGAAGGCTCTGATTACCAACTTGTAACACCCTCGATGCGACTATAGCTCCCACGTGTCGAGGCATGACTTAGAGACATAATCGCATTGAAGGCATATGTCGCAAGTTAGGCAATCTTCACAACATCCCATGTAATATAAATAATAAAGGGGAGATAACATAGTTGGCTTACACTCACCACGTCAAACAAGTACATAAATAACATTACATCATCCAAACACTCATGGCCCGACTACGGTGCCAAAATAAAAGAGAACCCAACATGCGACAACGGTCCCGTTCACCCCCAACTGGGCACCACTACTGATCATCGGGAAATGAGACATAGTAACGTTGAGAGTCTTCGTTGAACTCCCACTTGAGCTTGTACGCGTCTCCTGGAGCGGAATCATCAGGCCCTGCATCTGGTGTAATAGTAATCTGTGAGCCATAGGGACTCAGCAATCTCGCACCCTCGCGATCAAGACTATTTAAGCTTATAGGTAAGACAAGGCAAAATATGAGTGGAGCTGCAGCAAGCGACTAGCAAGTATGGTGGCTAACTTATTCGCAAAAGAGAGCAAGAAGAGAAGGCAAAGCACGAGCGAGAAACTAGAGAGCAACCTGCGCAAACATTACTCCAACACCGTGTCCACTTCCCGGACTCCGCCGAGAAGAGGCCATCACGGTAACACACTCAGTTGATTCATTTGAATTAATTAAGGTTCAAGTTATCTACAACCGGACATTAACAAATTCCCATCTGCCCATAACCGCGGGCACGGCTTTGGAAAGTTCAAATCCCTGCAGGGGAGTCCCAACTTAGCCCATGACAAGCTCTCACGGTCAACAAAGGAATAGACCTCCTCCCAAGACGTTCCGATCAGACTCGGTATCTCGGTAATTCAAGACACTTCGACAGGTTAAAACAAGACCAGCAACACCGCCCGAATGTGCCGACAAATCCCGATAGGAGCTACACATATCTCTTTCTCAGGGCACACTTAGATGAGCGCTCCATACAACTAAAACCAAACCTCGAGTTTCCCCGAGGGGGCGCTGCACAAGACTCTAGTTTGGACCAACACTCAGAGGAGCACTGGCCCGGGGGGGGGGTTTAAAATAAGATGACCCGCGGGCTCCGGAAACCCGAGGGAAAAAGAGGCTAGGTGGCAAATGGTAAGACCAAGGTTGGGCATTGCTGGAAAAGCTTTAATCAAGGCGAACTATCAAGGGGTTCCCATTATAACCCAACCGCGTAAGGAACGCAAAATCCGGGAACATAACACCGATATGACGGAAACTAGGGCGGCAAGAGTGGAACAAAACACTAGGCGAGAGGCCAAGCCTTCCACCCTTTACCAAGTATATAGATGCATTAAGATAACAAGATAATATAATGATATCCCAACAAGTAAATAAATGTCCCAACAAGGAACGGCCTTCAATCTTCACCTGCAACTAGCAACGCTATAAGAGGGGCTGAGCAAAGTGGCAACATAGCCAAACAACGGTTTGCTAGGACAATGGTGGGTTAGAGGTTTGACATGGCAATTTGGGAGGCTTTCAAGCAAGTGGGAGGCATCGTAGCAATGGCATAGCAAAAGAGCGAGCAAACTAGCATAGCAAAGATAGTAGTGATTTTGAGGGTATGATCATCTTGCCTGCACAATTGTCAGAATTGACTGGATCCTCGAAAGCAAACTCAACGGGCTCCTCGTTAGCGAACTCGTCTCCCGGCTCTACCCAAACAAAACAAACAAGCAACAAGGATACAATCAACCACGTGCAAGACCAAGCAATATGATGAAATGATGATATGCTATGCGGGATGCGATGCGGGATGCAAAAATGCAAGATATGACAGGAAATGCATGAACCTGGCCTCAACTTGGAAATCCAAGTGTGCCATTGGAAAGATGAGAAGAAATAGTTTGAAAACGATATAAAGAACGCTGGAATCGGAGTTACGGTTTGGAAATGGCAAGCGATCCAAAAATGACACCGGTCTGCGATTTACAACAATTAGGCATCTAAATGCAATGAGATGAACATGCTACAGCACCCAAACAAGACAACAAAATACATGGCAGGGATGCATACAAGATGCTTAACAAAAGTCTAGCACTGAGCTACGGCCAATTCATCCATTAACAGGTTAAAACAAGCATGGCAAAAATGCATATGACGAACAGATCTCAGACTTGGTGAAATTAACACTCGCCTGGAATTTCAGATCAGGTAGCCCTCTTCGGAGCAACAAAACTACATGCTACAGGACCTGAACAAGGAAAAGTAAAGCATGGCATGGAGCTACTCAAAGAGCTTAACAAAAGTCCCTTAGTGACCTTGAGTCAAAAGGGATCAGAAAATACAATTGCAAGCATGTGAACATAGCAAAAACATAATCAGTTTTCAGACTTAGTGAAAACTGACACAAGCTGAAATATAACTCAAGTAGGCATGTTTACGAGCTCGATGCACTCACTAAGGTGCAAGTCATGGCAAGAAAAGCATACCTCCATCAAGAAGGCACAAAATTCAAGCTAGAAATGGCAAGAACAATAACATAGCATGCACGGATCAACTACAACATCACCGGCAAAATTGCAAACAAGTTGACAATCTGCCCAGATTCACAAAGTAGCAAAAGTAGAGCTTGATTGACTCAAGCTAGGTTGCTCCATAATTGTAAACAAATACATGGATGGATAGAGCGTTACAAGATTAACAAAACTCCCTTACTGATCATCCTCAAAAGAGGCACAGATCACTAGGAAACAACATGAACATATGGCATCATGAGATAAACAGCTCCAGGACTTAGTGAAATCACTAAGTCCCTGAAAACAGACTTAGCAAGTGCACCACTTTGCAAGCTTGCACTAGTCACCACACACATCCTAAAAATACATGGGTTTCACCTCTGGAGAGATGACAAAACCCTTAACAAAACACATGTAGAACTCGCGGGCATATCATGCACACATTAATCATGGCAAAAATGACAAAAGTGCTAAACGGAGTAACAGATCTGACAATTAACTCAAGTAGCCCTCTTCTAACAGCATTTCAGGCATCAAGATGAGCTCAAATGAAAATGATGCAATGGAATGAAATGATGTACTCTCTGAGATGAACATTTTGATATGCTATATGCATGAATCAGAGCTAAGGATGCGAAGTTACGGAGCCGCGAACATGAGCACATGGATCTGAAAATCCGAGGACTTAGAAGAAATTTTTACCCCTAGGGTTTACTGTTCACGGATCTGGATCGGATCTCGCGACACTGTAGCGGCACGGAGTCCGAGGCTCGCCGGAGAGCTCAAAGTCGCCGGAGATGGGCCGGCCGGAGTTGGACGGCGAGGCGGCCGGAGAGAGGGAGGCCGGAGCTGGCGGGCGCGGAGGTAGGGCGCGGCGGCGGCGGAGGCGAGGCGGCGGCCACGGCGGCCGGTGTTGAAGGCGGCGAGGTGGACGGCGGGGGAGCTCGCCGGGCAGCCGGGGAGAGCGGGCGCGGGCGGCGCTCGCTGAGGACGAGGGCGGCGCGCGGGAGGCGGGAGGCGGCGGCCCGGTCGCGCGGAGGAGAGGGCCCGCCCTGGGCCGGGACGGGGCACGGCGGCGGCGCGGCTGCTGTGCCACGTGGCGGCGTGGGAGTGGCGGCGGCGGTGTGTCCGGCCCGGACGGACAATGTCCGGTGCACGGAGAAGATTTTTAGGGTTTCGGAGGAAGGAGGAGATCCGAAAATCGGGGGGTGTTTAAATAGGCATAGAGGGAGCTAGGAGAGTCCAAATGAGGTGCGGTTTTCGGCCACGCGATCGTGATCGAACACTCTAGATGATGGAGAAGACTTAGGTGGGTTTTGGGCCAAATTGGAGGGGTGTTGGGCTGCAACACACACGAGGCCTTTTTGATACGAAACTTGACAGGCGGTCTACCGGTAGTAAACCAAGGCCGCTTGGCAAGTCTCGGTCCAATCCGGAAATGTTTAATCCCCACACACGAAAGAAAGCTAGAAATGACCACCGGAGGAGAACGGAGCGCCGGAATGCAAAACGGACAACGGGAAAAATGCTGGAATGCCTGAGATGAACACGTATGCAAATGCAATGCACATGATGACATGATATGAGATGCATGACAAAGACAACAACACCCGGAGACAAAAACCCGAACCCGAGGAAATAAATATAACTTAACGCCGGAAACGGCAAGAGTTGGAGTACAAATTGGGAAAATTACATCCGGGGTGTTACATGTTACCATCGATCCTAGACGCGCAGTCCAGGATCCCCTACCTGAGATCCGCCGGTTTTGACACCGACACCCGGACACTGGGCTACCGAAGTATCACCTTCGGTTAGTGTTTTCTTCATCCCTCGCATCACTTGTTGATCAGGAGAGACCCTCTGGGACGACACCTCGAAGTCGTCCGCCCTATTGGGCGAGGAGACTGGTGGAGGCGTCTCGCTTTCCATCATCCCCGGGAGAAGATCCCCCGAGGAATAGGATTGTTGAAGAAAACTATGTGTCGAGCTGCAAAAACATATACTCTAGGTGTTACCCTGGTCATAGGAGAGGAACGGGACATTTTTAAAACACCCTTGTTCACTTACGATTTAGGCTTGCCCTCGCCGGGGGACTACGCGATGACGTCGTCCTCCAAGCCCGAGCCGCCCGACAGGGGCATCCTGCCTCGCTTAGGAGCCTTTTCATCCCAATCTTCGGAGACGGCCCTTTTCGTACCATGGGGAGAAGGAATGTTGGCTTCTCCTTTACTTTTGTCTTCGGGCGATGGGATTTTGATCCCCCCAAACACAACATCTGATATATCTTCGGGGTGGAGGCCACCTTCGGTCCTCCCGCTCTCTGTCTTGTCCTCCTTCATAGGCATCTGGTATGGTGCCGGGGCCAGCATCCTTGTTAATACGAGATCCATTGAGTCTTCGGGAAGGGGGGACGAACACCTAATTCGCTCCGCTTTCTTTATCCAGCCCTGGAAAAGTATAGTGTGATTAGTATCGCATTATGGCATATATTGCTAAAAATTGTTCAGAAGACAAGAGCTTAGCGAGGTATCCGGATGGTTTCAGTCGAGGCCGATGTCCTCGGTGGTGTCCGGCCACTGTTTTTGTTTCCCGAAAAACAGCTTCCACATTCATTTGTGCATGGAACCGAAGAAGTCTAGGAGGGTGCGTGGTCCTTCCGGATTAAACTCCCACATACGAAGAGGCCATCGCTGGCACGGCAGAACCCGACGAACCAGCATTACTTGGACCACGTTGATAAGACTGACGTCCTTCTCAAGGAGGCTCTGGATGCGTCTCTGTAGAGTCCGCACTTCGTCAATTGATCCCCAGTCTAGCCCCTTGTTAATCGAAGATGCAAGCTGAAGTGGAGAGCCAGGTCAAAACGCAGGTATAGCTGATCACTTGGTATCACGGGGTTTAGTGACGTAAAACCACTCCCGCTGCCATAGGTTGGGAGCTTCGGTGAAAGAGCCTTTTGGCCAAGGAGCATTGGTAAGCTTTCTCACTGTAGCACCTTCGCATTCCACGTGTTCCCCGTCGACTCCCTTCGGCTTCACACTAAAGGTCTTAAGCCATAGGCTGAAGTGTGGGGGAATACAGAGAAAGGCCTCACACGTGATAATGAATGTCAAGATATGGAGGATAGAATCTGGGGCTAGATCGTGAAAATATAGTCCATAGTAAAACATGAGCCCCCGGGCGAAGGGATGCAGAGAGAATCCTCGCCCTCACTGGAAGTGGGAGATGAATACGACCCTCTCGCCGGATTTGGGAGTAGGAATAACCTATCCTCGAGCAGGAAGCCTGTGGAGGATCTCCACGGTCAGGTATCTGGCCGCACGAAGCTTCACAATGTCCTCCTCTGTAACAGAGGAGGCCGCCCATCGGCCCTGTGGGCTGGGTCCGGACATGATTGGGAAGCTTGAAGCGATGAAGTCAAACTTTGGGTGCTAGAACTTGAAGTTGGGAGGGCTAAGGAAAAGGTTGGCGCAAAACAAGGCAGCCTTGGTTCCTTTATAAAGGCAACAGATATCGAACGCCTCCTCCTAAACCCGAAAAACTGCCTATTCCTTAGGAATCATACCAATGGAGTGGTTGGGTTACCCATGTTCGTATTAATGAGAATTCCGCAATAAGGGGACACGATCTCTACTTCGACAAGACGTGTCAATAAAACCACGCCTCGAAACATGGAACGACAGGACAAGAAACGGTTCGAAATAATGACCAGGTAAACATGACGTCACATTACAAAAAATTGTCTGTAGACTGGAATCGTGCAGTATTATGTTCTCTACGGTTGTACGTGGCACTTGTGTTGCAGATCCGGACACGTTCGTCCGAAGACTATCTCAGATTATTCAGAAAGGGGAACCCGCCTTGCAATGCCGAAGACCATCTGCGCGCCGGACACCACATCATTGAAGCCTGATTCAGGGGCTACTGAGGGAGTCCGGGACTAAGGGGTCCTCTGGCGTCCGACCTATTGCATATGGGCCGGACTGATGGGTTGTGAAGATACGAAGACCGAAGACTCTACCCATGTCCGGTTGGGACTCTCCTTGGCATGGAAGGCAAGCATGGCAATCAAATATGAAGATTCCTTTCTCTGTAACCGACCTTATGTAACCCTAGATCCCTCCTATGTCTATATAAACCAGAGGGCTAGGTCCATAGACACATCCTCATAATCATAGTCATACAGGCTAGACTTTTAGGGTTTAGCCATTATGATCTCGTGGTAGACTAACTCTTGTAATACTCATATTCATCAAGATCAATCAAGCAGGAAGTAGGGTATTACCTCCATAGAGAGGGCCCGAACCTGGGTAAACATTGGGTCCCCCGTTTCCTATTACTATCGACCTTAGACACACAGTTCGGGACCCCCTACCCGAGATCCACCGGTTTTGACACCGACAATGATCTCTCACTAAATTTCAAGGTATAAGTGTTCTCCCTGAGTATGCACCGTTGCTACAGTTCGTCGTGCCAAGACACCACATGATGAGCGGGTGTGATAAGCTCTACGTTCACATACAACGGGTGCAAGCTAGTTTTGCACATGCAGAATACTCAAGTTAAACTTAACGAGCGTATCATATGCAGATATGGCCTCGGAACACTGAGACCAAAAGGTCGAGCGTGAATCATATAGTAGATATGATCAACATAGTGATGTTCACCATTGAAAACTACTCCATCTCACGTGATGATCGGACATGGTTTAGTTGATATGGATCACGTGATCACTTAGATGCTTAGAGAGATGTCTATCTAAGTCGGAGTTCTTAAGTAATTTGATTAATTGAACTTTAATTTATCATGAACTTAGTACCTGATAGTATTTTGCATGTCTATGTTGTTGTAGATAGATGGCCCGTGTTGTTGTTCCGTTGAATTTTAATGTGTTCCTAGAGAAAGCTAAGTTGAAAGATGATGGTAGAAACTACACGGACTGGGTCCGTAACTTGAGAATTATCCTCATTGTTGCACGAAAGAATTACGTCCTGGAAGCACTGCTAGGTGACAAACTTGCTGCAGGAGCAACACCACATGTTCTGAACACCTGGCAGAGCAAAGCTGATGACTACTCGATAGTTCAGTGTGCCATGATTTACGGCTTAGAACCGGGACTTCAACGATGTTTTGAACGTCATGGAGCATATGAGATGTTCTAGGAGTTGAAATTAATATTTCAAGCAAATGCCCGGATTGAGAGATATGAAGTCTGCAATAAGTTCTACAGCTGTAAAATGGAGGAGAATCGTTCTGTCAGTGAACATATACTCAGAATGTCTAGGTACCACAACCACTTGACTCAGTTGGGAGTTAATCTTCCTGATGATAGTGTCATTGACAGAGTTCTTCAATCACTGCCACCAAGCTACAAGAGCTTCGTGAGGAACTATAATATGCAAAGGATGGATAAGACAATTCATGAGCTCTTCGCAATGCTAAAGGCTACGGAGGTAGAAATCAAGAAGGACCATCAAGTGTTGATGGTTAACAAGACCACCAGTTTCAAGAAAAAGGGTAAAGGGAAGAAGGGGAACTTCAAGAAGAACAGCAAGCCAGTTGCTACTAAGGTGAAGAAACCCAAGTCTGGACCTAAGCCTAAGACTGAGTGCTTCTACTGCAAAGGGAATGGTCACTAGAAGTGGAACTGCCCCAAGTATTTGGCGGAGAAGAAGGATGGCAAAGTGAAAGGTATATTTGATATACATTTTATTGGTGTGTACCTTACTAATGCTCGCAGTAGTGCCTGGGTATTTGATACTAGTTCAGTTACTAACATTTGCAACTTGAAACAGGGGCTATGGATTAAGCGAAGATTGGCTAAGCACGAGGTGACGATGTGCATGGGAAATGGTTCCAAAGTCGATGTGATCACCGTCGGCGTGCTACCTCTACATCTACCTTCGGGATTAGTTTTAGACCTAAATATTTTTGGTGCTAGCTTTGAGCATGAACATTATATCTGGATCTTGTTTGATGCGATACGGTTATTCATTTAAATCAGAGAATAATGGTTGTTCTATTTATATGAGTAATATCTTTTATTGTCATGCACCCTTGATGAGTGGTCTATTTTTACTAAATCTTGATAGTAGTGATACACATGTTCATAGTATTGAAGCCAAAAGATGCAGAGTTGATAATGATAGTGCAACAAATTAGTGGCACTGCCGTTTGGGTCATATTGGTGTAAAGCGCATGAAGAAACTCCATTCTGATGGACTTCTGGAATCACTTGGTACTTGCGAACCATGCCTCATGGGCAAGATGACTAAAACTCCGTTCTCCGGAACAATGGAGCGAGCAACAGAGTTATTGGAAATCATACATACTGATGTATGTGTTCCAATGAACATTGAGGCTCCCGGCGGATATCGTTATTTTCTCAGGTTCACTGATGATGTGGGCAAATATGGGTATATCTACTTAGTGAAACATAAGTCTGAAACATTTGAAAAGTTCAAAGAATTTCAGAGTGAAGTGGAAAATCATTGTAATAAGAAATTAAGTTTCTACGATCCGATCGTGGAGGAGAATATTTGAGTTATGAGTTTGGTCTTCATTTGAAACAATGCGGAATAGTTTCGCAACTCACGCCACCCGGAATACCACAGCGTAATGGTGTGTCCGAATGTAGTAATCGTACTTTACTAGATATGGTGCGATTTATGATGTCTCTTACTGATTTACCGCTATCATTTTGGGGTTATGCTTTAGAGACAGCATCATTCACGTTAAATAGGGCACCATCTAATTCTATTGAGACGACACCTTATGAACTGTGGTTTGGCAAGAAACCCAAGTTGTCGTTTCTTAAAGTTTGGGGCTGCGATGCTGATGTGAAGAAACTTCAACCTGATAAGCTCGAACCCAAATTGGAGAAATGTGTCTTAAAGGATACCCAAAGGAGACTATTGGGTACGTCTTCTATCACAAGATCCGAAGGCAATATATTCGTTGCTAAGAATGGTTCCTTTCTAGAGAAGGAGTTTCTCTCGAAAGAAGTGAGTGGGAGGAATGTAGAACTTGATGAGGTAATTGTACCTAGAACCTTATTGGAAAGTAGTTCATCACTGAAATCAGTTCAAGTGATTCCTACACCAGTGAGGAAGCTAATGATGATGATCATGAAACTTCTGATCAACTTACTACCGAACCTCGTAGGTCAATCAGAGTCAGTTCCGCACCAGAGTGGTACAGTAATCCTGTTCTGAAGGTCATGTTACTTGACCATGATGAACCTACGAACTATGAGGAAGCGATGATGAGGGCTAGAGGCCATGGAATCTGAGATAGGATCCATGTATGAGAACAAAGTGTGAACTTTGGTTGACTTGCCCGTTGATCGGCAGGCCATAGAGAATAAATGGATCTTCAAGAAGAAGACTGACGCTGACGGTAATGTTACTGTCTACAAAGCTTGACTTGTTGCAAAAGGTTTTTGACAAGTTCAAGGAGTTGACTACGATGAGACCTTCTCACTCGTTGCGATGCTTAAGTCCGTCCGAATCATGTTAGCAATTGCCGCATTTTATGATTATGAAATTTGGAAAATGGATGTCAAAACTGCATTCCTTAATGGATATCTTAAATAAGAGTTGTATATGATGCAACCAGAAGGTTTTGTCGATCCAAAAGGTGCTAACAAAGTGTGCAAGCTCCAGCGATCCATTTATGGACTGGTGCAAGCCTCTCGGAGTTGGAATATACGCTTTGATAGTGTGATCAAAGCATATGGTTTTATACAGACTTTTGGAAAGCCTGTATTTACAAGAAAGTGAGTGGGAGCTCTATAGCATTTCTGATATTTGCTACCTCTTGAGCACTGCGTTGGTTTTCCCTTGAAGAGGAAAGGGTGGTGCAGTAAAGCAGCATAAGTATTTCCCTCAGCTTTTTAGAACCAATGTATCAATCCAGTAGGAGACCACGCGCGAGTCACCTCGTACCTACACAGACAAATAAGAACCTTGCAACCAACGCGATAAAGGGGTTGTCAATCCCTTCACGGCCACTTGCAAGAGTGAGATCTGATAGAGATAATAATAATAAGATAAATATTTGTGGTATATTTATGATATAGATTGAAAGTAAAAGATAGCAAAATAAAATAGGTTGGAAACTTGAATGATGGAAAATAGACCTGGGGGCCACAGGTTTCACTAGTGGCTACTCTCAAGATAGCATAAGTATTACGGTGGGTGAACAAATTACTGTCGAGCAATTGAGAGAAAAGCGAATAATTATGAGAATATATAGGCATGATCATGTATATAGGCATCATGTCCGTGACAAGTAGACCAACTCCTGCCTGCATCTGCTACTATTACTCCACACAACGACCGCTATCCAGCATGCATCTAGAGTATTAAGTTCATAAGAACAGAGTAACGCCTTAAGCAAGATGACATGATGTAGAGGGATAAACTCATGCAATATGATGTAACCCCCATCTTTTTATTATCGATGGCAACAATACAATACGTGTCGTTTCCCTTTCTGTCACTGGGATCGAGCACCGCAAGATTGAACCCAAAGCTAAGCACTTCTCCCATTGCAAGAAAGATCAATCTAGTAGGCCAAACCAAATTGATAATTCGAAGAGACTTGCAAAGATAAACCAATCATACATAAAAGAATTCAGAGAAGATTCAAATATTGTTCATAGATAAACTTGATCATAAACCCACAATTCATTTGATCTCGACAAACACACCGCAAAAGAAGATTACATCGAATAGATCTCCAAGAGAATCTATAGCGACCAGACCTCAAACGGTCTGATCTCTGTGCATTAGTGTCATCCCTGGATCAGTAATGCTGACACACACAGTACTTGAAGGATTTATAACAGAGTAGCAATCACACACTTATTACATCGAATGTCTTAAAAGTGAACTTAATACAAATAATATGGCTTAAGGCCATCTAATAATGATAACAGCGGAAGGCTTGGAAGATAAGTGAGTCCATCAACTCCAACGGCATCACTCAGTATAGAACCATGACCTAAGGCTCCTTACTCGTCGTCTGAAAAGTCTGCAACATGAACGTTGCAGCCTGAAATGGGTCAGCACATGGAATATGCTGGCAATGTAACACATAGAGAGTAGTGAACAGAAATAGGCTATACTACATGCATATATGGTTGGTGGAAAGCTCTATGTTTACAGTTTTGCGTAAAGCCAGTTTTTCCCTACTGTAAACGAATAAATTTTATTTAACTATCATGGTGGTTGTTAAACATTGAGAGCGTAGACACCCTCTCAATCCCAATTAAACATCATCATTAAAACCCAACAAAATTAACTAAAGTGACATGATGAGATTCACATGATAATCCATGTACTAGATACTCAAGACGTCCATAACCGGGGACACGGCTAACCATGAATAGTTTATACAGTCTGCAGAGGTTTGCCCACTTTTCCCCACAAGACTCGATCTCCTCCGTTGGGTTTCTCGTACTACATAGTGTTTGAGAAACGGATGACCGAGACATAGTCTTTCAGAAGTGCTAGCACCTTACAATCGGGTAGACCGTTACACCTACTATCCCCTACATCTACTAGTCTACCACTGTAAGAGTTCGCACGAATTAATCAACTATGCTAGAGCCCATAGTAGGTTGTGGCTGCACATGAAAGTTTCTAGTATGAATAATACCATGATCCCTTTGAGCCTAGGTGGCGGTCCATAAAGAAAAACAGGCAATCGCTGGAATACCCAGGTGCCTCAATCCACCCAGATGTGTATTAAAGTTGCCACCTTAAGTTGAACCATTAATTGACATCCTCACATCTGTCATGGATACACTCAAACGCAATCCACGTCTACAAGCATAGCATGGCATAAGCAAACATAGAAGTAACTCCCAAGGTTTGATAGTAAAATAGGAAATAGGTACTACCTCATCTACTTCCCAAAACCCACATATTAATCAGATCCTATTCATGCAATGGTTTGAGGATTGATCTAATGCAATAAAACTGGTAGTAAGAGGTATGATCAAAGTGTTACTTGCCTTGCTAATGATCCCCGAAACCTAGAGATTCGAAGTAGCAAGCAGCGGACTCCGGGTACTCTATCGCAACAAACAAACAAGCATACTATAAGTACTCATCTAATGCACAGGTAAAACTCAAATAAGAGATCTAACCAGAAAGTTCAACTTAA
Source organism: Triticum dicoccoides (assembly GCF_002162155.2). Lineage (NCBI taxonomy): Eukaryota > Viridiplantae > Streptophyta > Magnoliopsida > Poales > Poaceae > Triticum > Triticum dicoccoides. The sequence goes on along the minus strand of NC_041382.1, from coordinate 233,868,035 downwards.
GAACTCCGGTTTGCAAAATAAACAAATCGAACGAAACAAGAAAGTCAAACGGCAAAAGAAAACAAGCTTTGATTACTAATTTGGACCTAAGTCAAATTTTACAGAAGCAAAAACTTGTTTGAGTTGGTTAAACAGAAAGAGGGTTTCGAGATGAAACTCTAGGCGCTTGATTCGCTTGATTCTGATAAATGAGCGAAAAGTTAAACTAAAACGAAAATCAGATCAGAAATCGCGATCAGAAATAATCGCGGAAAATCCGAGAAAAAGAAAAACTGACGAACATATTAACGAACGAACGTTCGTTATCTGAAACTAAACGGTGATCTCGTCCGTTAAAACAAACGAACGAGGGAACGCTCGCTAAATAAAAGAAACGATAAAACCGATCTATTAAAATAAATAAATAAACCTAGGGTTTTCAAAAAAACCAGATATATTTTCTTTGGAAAACCGGCGGCGAATGGCGCGGCTACCTTGTCGGACTCCGGCGGCTCGGGGCTCCGGCGGGGCGAGGCGGCGTTGGCGGCGGGCGGCGCGGCAAGCGGCGGGCACGGCAAGTGGCGGCGAGCGGCACGGCAAGCGGCGGCGAGCGGCGGCGGCGGGAGGCGGGGCTTGGCGAGCTGGCAGGGTGAGGTGGCGGCGGTGGGTTATTTATGAGAGGGGGGTGGCGCGGCTTGGGGAAGGGGGCGCCGGGTCAGGGTCGGCCTCGAGAGGCCTGCCCCGGCCGGACTCGGCTGCGGTGGTGGCGCGATCTCCCGAGGGGAAGACAACGGCTGGCGCGGGCCTGGCCTGGCTCGGCTGGGCCTTTGTCCCAGTCAGGCGCGTGGTACTTTTTTTGTTTTTTTAAAACAATTCCGCCGAAACTAAGAAAAATTCTAGAAAATAAAATAAAATTCTAAAAATGCCAAAATAAATTTTCACCGCCTAAGTAAAATATTTAGAACGAGATGAACATTTTCTTGGCCCTAAAATGCAGTTTTGAAAAACGAGCATTTTTTCCTGAATTCAAATAAACTAGCCAAAAACTCCAAAATAGAATCTTATTTGATTTTTTTATTAAATCCTCAATATTTCTTTATTTTGGGAAAGTCATTTTATTCCCTCTCTCATATTTTTATAATTGGAAATAATTGAAGAAAAAATAAATAAAATCAAATGATCCTATTTTCAAAATTTTAGAAAACTCAAATATGAAAATAATGAAATCCCCAACTCTCTCCGTGGGTCCTTGAGTTGCGTAGAATTTCTGGATCAGGCCAAAAACTAATAAAATATGATATGCAGTGATGATCTAATGTATAGCATTCCAAATTGAAAATTTGGGATGTTACAAACCTACCCCCCTTAAGATGAATCTCGCCCTCGAGATTCGGGTTGGCTAGAAAATAGGTGAGGGTGGTCCTTCAGCAGATCTTCCTCTCGCTCCTAGGTGGCTTCATCCTCGGTGTGCTGGCTCCACTGAACCTTGCAAAACTTGATAACCTTGCTGCGGGTGACTCGGCTGGCATACTCGAGAATCCTAACTGGTTTCTCCTCATATGTCAAATCACTATCCAACTGAATCGCTTCCAGCGGCACTGTACCTCTCAGCAGTATATCCGCCATTTCTGCATGGCACTTCTTCAACTGGGAAACGTGGAACACGTCGTGAACTCTCGACAATCCCTCAGGTAATTCCAATTTATAAGCAACTTCTCCCATGCGTTCCAAAACTTTGTATGGTCCCACAAAATGTGGCACTAACTTTCCCTTAACTCCAAAGCGCTTAACTCCTCGAAGTGGAGATACACGAAGATAAACTCTATCTCCGGCTTCGTAAACTATCTCCTTGCGTTTAGAATCTGCATAGCTCTTCTGCCTGGACTGGGCTACCTTGAGCCTATCGTGAATCAACTTCACCTTCTGTTCAGACTCGTTAATCAAATCTGGTCCAAACAACTGGCGGTCTCCAACTTCGTCCCACGAAAATGGTGGTCTGCAACATCTTCCGTACAAGGCTTAAAAAGGGGCCATCTTCAAACTGGATTGATAACTATTGTTGTAGGAGAACTCCGCATATGGCAAGTTTTCATCCCAACTAGATCCATAATCTAACGCACAAGCTCTCAGCATATCCTCCAAAATCTGATTGACTCTCTCGGTCTGTCCATCGGTCTGCGGATGAAAAGCTGTACTGAACTCTAGTCTGGTACCCAAGGTTTCGTGCAACTGATTCCAGAACTTGGGGGTAAACTGGGTTCCTCTATCTGATACAATGCTCCTCGGAACTCCATGCAGACATACGATCCTGGTCATGTATATCTTTGCCAACTTAGCACTGGTGTAAGTGGTCTTCACTGGGATGAAATGAGCTACCTTCGTCAAGCGATCGACTACAACCCATATCGAGTCATAGCCTGAATAGGTCCTAGGTAATCCCGTGATAAAATCCATGCCTAGCTTATCCCACTTCCATTCGGGTATCGGCAATGGCTGTAGCAACCCTGCTGGCTTCTGATGCTCTGCCTTTACTCTCTGACATACATCACAAACTGCTACATACTCTGCAATATCCTTCTTCATTCTGGTCCACCAGAAAGTGTCTTTCAAATCCAAATACATCTTGGTATTTCTCGGGTGAATCGAGTACGGCGAATCATGGGACTCTTGCAGAATTAGTTTCCTGATCTCCGGGTCATTAGGCACATAAACGCGGTCCTCAAACCATAAGGTATCATGTTCATCATCATGAAATCCTTTGACTTTTCCCTTGCTCATCTTCGCGTTTATGGTGGCAATCTCCTTGTCGGTCTTCTGAGCTTCTCTGATCTTATCCATCAGAGTAGACTGAATCTCCAATGCTGCTACATGGCCTCTCGGAACTATCTCCAAACATAGCTCACGAAGATCCTCGGCTAACTCCTTTGGTAACTCTCCGGTCATTAGTGTGTTGACATGGCTCTTGTGTCTCAATGCATCACCTACTACATTAGCCTTTTCAGGATGATAATGTAATCTCATATCATAATCCTTGATGAGTTCCAACCATCTCCTTTGCCTGAGATTCAACTCCTTTTGCATGAAGATGTATTTCAAACTTTTGTGATCCATGTACACCTCACAATGGTTTCCGATGAGAAAATGCCTCCATGTCTTTAATGCGTGCACTACGACTGCTAACTCCAAGTCGTGTGTAGCATAATTCAATTCATGGGGCTTAAGCTGTCGTGAGGCATATGAAACAACTCTTCCCTCCTGCATAAGCACTGCTCCAAGTCCTCGACGTGAAGTGTCGCAATATACTTCATAATCCTTGCACTGATCTGGCAGAATCAACACTGGCGATGTAACCAAACATTTCTTCAACTCATGGAAACTGGCCTCACATTCTTCAGTCCATTTGAATTTGGTATCCTTCTTCAACAACTCCGTCATAGGTTTTGCAATCTTCGAGAAATTTTCAATGAACCTCCGGTAGTATCCTGCGAGTCCAAGAAAACTCCGGATCTCTCCAACTGTTGTTGGGGCTTCCGAATTTGTCACAGTGACAACCTTGGTAGGATCTACAGCTATTCCTTCTCCGGATATAACATGTCCAAGGAATCCAACTTCCTTCAACCAAAACTCACATTTGCTAAACTTGGCGTATAACTGATGTTCTCTGAGCTTACCAAGTACCAAACGCAAATGTTCTTTATGTTCTTCTTCATTCTTTGAGTAAACTAGTATATCATCAATGAACACTACGGCGAACTTATCCAAAAACTCCATAAACACTTTGTTCATCATGTTCATAAAATGAGCAGGTGTGTTAGTCAGGCCAAATGACATAGCGGTATACTCATACAACCCATACCTTGTGGTAAAAGCTGTCTCAGGTATGTCCTGCTCTCGAATCTTCAGCTGGTGGTATCCTGATCGCAAATCGATCTTGGAAAATACCTTAGCTCCATGCAATTGGTCAAACAAATCATTTATCATCGGCAGTGGGTACTTATTCTTGATCGTCACCTCATTCAATCCTCGATAATCAACAACCATCCTTAACGATCCATCCTTCTTTTCCACTAGAAGTACTGGTGATCCCCAAGGTGACGAACTTGGGCGAATATATCCCTTGTCCAGTAACTCCTTAATCTGCTTCTTAATCTCCTCCAAATCCTTTGCAGGCATTATATACGGTCTCTTAGATATTGGTCATGTGCCTGGCAAAAGCTCAATCAAAAACTCAATATCTCTATCCGGTGGCATGCCTGGCAACTCTTCTGGAAATACATCCGGAAAATCCTTTACCACTGGTACCTCCTCCTGTACAACTCCTGATAAGGAATTTACTTGAGTCCTATTCGGCACATGCCGTGATACATACTTGATCCTTCTTCCCTCTGGGGTGGTAAGCAAAATCGACTTACTGGCGCAATCGATGTTTCCTCCATACATAGATAGCCAATCCATACCCAGAATTACATCCAAACCTTGCGATTCCAAAATGATCAAATCCGAGGGAAACACATGCGTACCTATACTCAATGGCATTTGAAAACATCCTTTACTGGCCATATACTCCGCTCCTGGTGAGCTTACTAACATAGGTGTTCTAAGAACCTTGGTGGGAAGTTTATACTTATCCACGAATCCCCTTGATATGTATGAATGCGATGCACCCGTATCAAAAAGAACGATTGCAGTAAAAGACTTAACCAAAAACTTACCGATTACTGCATCTGCCTGGGCTTCAACCTCCTCCACGTTAACGTGGTTCACCTGTCCCCTGTTTAAAGGGTTTGGCTTCTTCCCAGAGCTTCCATTGCCATTTCCATTCTTGGCTTCAGGACATTCATTGGCATAATGTCCGGTCTTCTGACACTTATAACAAGTGACTTGGCTTAGGTCTCTCTTGGCTGGGGTTGATGGGTTTGTACGATTCTGACCGTTGTCCCCCCATTCCCATTACCATTTTTGGGGCCATTATGATTATGCGAACTCCCTCCTCCATGGGTATGCTAAAATTGTCCTCCTGATTTCGGGGTAAAACGTGGCTTCTGCTGAGCTCCTAAATTGTATTTCCCTTGTCCATACTTCCTCTCGCGGTTCTCAATCTATTGCTGCTTCCCTTCTATCATAAGAGCACGACCTACCAACTCCTGGTAGTTGTTAAAATTTGCTACCATCAACTGCATGCTCAACTCATCATTCAGTCCTTCCAGAAACTTCTCCTGCTTAGTTGCATCCGTAGCAACGTCATCCGGGGCGTAACTTGCTAACTTACTAAAGTCATCCACGTATTGGCCAACTGTCCGTCCTCCTTGGCGCAAGTTGCGAAACTCACGCTTCTTCATGGCCATAGCTCCTGCTGAAACATGGGTTGTACGGAAAGCCTGCTGAAATTGGTCCCATGTCACCATGGCTATAGGGTAGGTGACCGTGTAATTCTCCCACCATGATGCTGCTGGTCCATCCAACTGATGTGCGGCAAAACGCACCTTCTCAGCGTCAGTACATCCTGTAGTGGTTAACTCCCTTCCAATCTTGCGGAGCCAATCATCTTCTACTATAGGCTCGGTGCTACTGGAGAACACCGGCGGATTCAGTCTAAGGAAACGGGTTAAGTGATCAACAGGTGGTGGTGGTGGTGGGTTGTTGTTGTTGTTGTTCCCCTGATTCTGATTCTGGACTAGCAACTTCATCGACGCATTCTGCTGCTGGATCAACTGAGTGAGCTCCGGTGGAAATGCAAATCCATTGTCACGTCTCAAAGGCATCTGATGGGTTAAGAAAAAAAGAGAATTAAGAATAGATTGAGGTCTAGAGAGAAAACACTACCCATATGCACATGAGGCAATCACAAACATTTCACTCAATCAATCAATCAAGTCATACAATCGGTCTAACTATTGCAAAAGTGTTCGGACTACTCTATTTACATGGTGGAATACTACTACTGATGTGGTGGTCTACTAGAAATATTCATCGGTTGCAGACTCCATGATATCTGCTCCAGCTTCGTCTTCATAGTCATCATCGCTCAGGTCAGAGTCGGTGTCGTCGATGATGATGTAGTCTTCTGGGCAAATCTCCTTTGTTTCTTCGTCTTCTTCTACTGGTGTGAGATCTCCCATGAATATTCCGATCTTCTTAATCAGGTCGTCATTCTTCTCCACTAGTATGATTATTTCCTCCTCATAATCTTCACATGTATCCTTGAGTTCTTCCTCCAGCTCCGTGATTCTTGTCATCGCCTTCTTCAAATCTATCATGCCTACGCACATCTGGTTCTCCTGACGTCGAATGTGCTGGTTTAACTCCTGGATAAAAGCTGCGATTGATCTATCCTTCATGGTGCTGACCATCTCCCATTGCTCATCTTGGCGCCCACAAATCTGGTAGATAGTATCCTTGAGATCATTGCGGTAAATTTCTCCAATACGTCCCATGGCGATGTGGGCTGCCATGCTCTTTCCTAGACTTCAGGTTGGTGCATCAAAGGAAAACTCTATGGGCTCGGTGACTAGCGCGAATGTCCTTCCTGGAACTTGAACTTGAATCATCCAGCGCTCCTCTTCGGGTAAAGTGGCATTGTAGGTCCCAGTGAAGCTTGGTACACCGATGTTCAGGTACTTAGTGACTTCCTTTAGGTGACGTCCAAAGGGTGTATCTTCATCCAGTTGCGTGAACTTGTTCCTTGCATCCGCCATCCTAAAAGAGTGGAAAAGACGAGAAGTCAGAAATGAGAAGAGAATAGTGATCTTGGTCTTTATCTTAGTGGTCGTGTCCTACAATCAGCATGTGCTCTGATACCATCTTGTAGTGACCAAACCTCAAACGGTCCGATCTCTATGCATCAGTGTCATCCCTGGATCAGTAATGCTGACATGCACAGTACTTGAAGGATTTATAATAGAGTAGCAATCACACACTTATTACATCGAATGTCTCAAAAGAGAACTTATTACAAATAATATGGCTAAAGGCCATCTAATAACGATAACAGCAGAAGGCTTGGAAGATAAGTGAGTCCATCAACTCCAACGGCATCACTGAGTATAGAACCACGACCTAAGGCTCCTTACTCGTCGTCTGAAAAGTCTGCAACATGAATGTTGCAGCCCAAAATGGGTCAGCACATGGAATACGCTGGCAATGTAACACATAGAGAGTAGTGAACAGAAATAGGCTATACTACATGCATATATGGCTGGTGAAGCTCTATGGTTACAGTTTTGCGTAAAGCCAGTTTTCCCTACTGCAAAGGAATAAATTTTATTTAACTATCATGGTGGTTGTTAAACATTGAGAGCGTAGACACCCTCTCAATCCCAATTAAACATCATCATTAAAACCCAACAAAATTAATTAAAGTCACATGATGAGATTCACATGATAATCCAAGTACTAGATACTCAAGACGTCCATAACCGGGGACACGACTAACCATGATTAGTTTATACACACTACAGAGGTTTGCACACTTTTCCCCACAAGACTCGATCTCCTCCGTTGGGTTTCTCGCACTACATGGTGTTTGAGAAACGGATGACCGAGACATAGTCTTTCAGAAGTGCTAGCACCTTACGATCGGGTAGACCATTACACCTACTTTCCCCTACATCTGCTAGTCTACCACTGTAAGAGTTCGCACAACTTAATCAACTATGCTAGAGCCCATAGTAGCTTGTGGCTGCACACGGAAGTTTCTAGTATGAATAATCTCATGATCCCTTTGGGCCTGGGTGGCGGTCCATAAAGAAAAACAGGCAATTGCTGGAATACCCAGGTGCCTCAATCCACCCACATGTGTATTAAAGTTGCCACCTTAAGTTGAACCATTAATTGACATCCTCACATCTGTCATGGATACACTCAAACCCAATCCACGTCTACAAGCATATCATGGCATAAGCAACATAGAAGTAACTCCCAGGGTTTGATAATAAAACAGGAAATAGGTACTACCTCATCTACTTCCCAAAACCCACATATTAATCAGATCCTATTCATGCAATGGTTTGAGGATTGATCTAATGCAATAAAACTGGGTAGTAAGAGGTATGATCAAAGTGTTACTTGCCTTGCTGATGATCTGCGAAACCTAGAGATTCGAAGTAGCAAGCGGCGCACTCCGCGTACTCTATGGCAACAAACAAACAAGCATACTATAAGTACTCATCTAATGCACAGGTACAACTCAAATAAGAGATCTAACCAGAAAGTTCAACTTAAGAACTCCGGTTTACAAAAGAAACAAATCAAACGAAACAACGAAAGTCAAACAGCGAAAGAAACAAGCTCCGATTACTAATCTAGACCAAAGTCAAATTTTACAGAAGCAAAAACTTGTTTGAGTTGGTTAAACAGAAAGAGGGTTTCGAGACGAAACTCTAGGCGCTTGAATCGCCTGATTCCGATAAACGAGCGAAAAGTTAAACTAAAACGAAAATCGGATCAGAAATCGTGATTGGAAATAATCGCAGAAAATCCGAGAAAAAGAAAAACCGACGAACAGATTAATGAACGAACGTTCGTTATCTGAAACTAATCGGTGAACTCGTCCGTTAAAATGAATGAATGAGCGAATGCTCGCTAAATAAAAGAACTGATAACACCGATCTAATAAAATAAATAAAAAACCTAGGATTTTTAAAAAAACCGGATCGGTTTTCTTTGAAAAGCCGGCGGCGAACGGCGCGGCTACCTCGTCGGACTCCGGTGGCTCGGGGCTCCGGCGGGGTGAGGCGGCGTCGGCGGTGGGCGGCGCGGCAAGCGGCGGGCGCGACAAGCGGCGGCGAGCGGCGCGGCTGCGGGAGGCGGGGCGGGGCGAGGTGGCGGCGGGGTATTTAAGAGAGGAGGGTGGCGCAGCTTGGGGAAGGGGGCGCTGGGTCGGGGTCGGCCTCGGGAGGCATGCCCCGGCCGGACTCGGCTGCGACGGCGGTGCGGTCTCCCGCGGGGAAGGCGGCGGCGGGCGTGGGCCTAGCCTGGCTCGGCTGGGCCTTCGGCCCAGTCGGGCGCGCGGTACTTAAAAAAACAATTACGCCGAAACTAAGAAAAATTCTAGAAAATAAAATAAAAATCTAAAAATGCCAAAATAAATTTTCACCGCCTAAATAAAATATTTAGAACGAGATGAACATTTTCTTGGCCCTAAAATGCAGTTTTCAAAAACGTGCAGTTTTTCCTAAATTCAAATAACCTAGCCAAAAACTCCAAAATAAAATCTTATTTGATTTTTTTATTAAATCATCAATGTTTCTTTATTTTGGGAAAGTCATTTTATTCCCTCTCTCATATTTTAATAATTGGAAATAATTGAAGAAAAAATAAATAAAATCAAATGATCCTATTTTCAAAATTTGAGAAAACTCAAATATGAAAATAATGAAATCCCCAACTCTCTCCATGGGTCCTTGAGTTGTGTAGAATTTCTGGATCAGGCCAAAAGCAGATAAAAATATGATATGCAGTGATGATCTAATGTATAACATTCCAAATTGAAAATTTGGGATGTCACAGAATCGAGGAGAACTTTGTATTGAGATCCAAAGAGAGAGAAGAAGCCATCTAGCTACTAGCTGTGGACCCGAAGGTCTGAGGTAAACTACTCACACATCATCGGAGGGGCCATGGAGTTGATGTAGAGGCCCTCCGTGATCAATGCCCCCTCCGCTGGAGCTCCGGAAAAGGCCCCAAGATGGGATCTCTTGGGTACAGAAGGTTGTGGCGGTGGAAATAGGGTTTCGTGGTGCTCATGGATGTTTGCGGGGTATATGAATATATATATAGGAGGAAGAAGTAGGTCAGTGGAGCAACGAGGGGCCCACGAGGGGGGAGGGTGCGCCTAGGGTGGTAGGCGCGCCCCCTGCCTCGTGGCCGCCTCGTTGATTGGTTGACGTCCACTCCAAGTCCTCTGGATCATGTTTGTTCCAAAAATCACGTTCCCGAAGGTTTCATTCCGTTTGGACTCTGTTTGATATTCCTTTTTTACGAAACACTGAAATAGGCAAAAAAAACAGCAATTTTGGCTGGGCCTCCGGTTAATAGCTTAGTCCCAATAATAATATAGAAGTGTAAAATAAAGCCCGTTATCATCCAAAACAAATAATATAATAGCATGGAACAATCAAAAATTATAGATATGTTGGAGACATATCAAACATCCCCCAGCTTAATTCCTGCACGTCCTCGAGTAGGTAAATGATAAAAACAGAATTTTTGATGTGGAATGCTTCCTAACATATTTCTCAATGTAATTTTCTTTATTGTGGCATGAATGTTCCGATCCTAAAGATTCAAGATAAAAGTTTAATATTGACATAAGAATAATAATACTTCAAGCATACTAACCAAGCAATCATGTCTTCTCAAAAAAACATAGCCAAAGAAAGTTCATCCCTACAAAATCATATAGTTTGGTCATACTCCATTTTCATCACACAAGAATGCTCTCATCATGCACAACCCTGATGACAAGCCAACCAATTGTTTCATACTTTAGTAATCTCAAACTTTTTTCAACTTTCACCCAATACATGAGCATGAGCCATGGATATAGCACTATGTGTCAAATAGAATATAATGAAGGGGGTTATGTGGAGAAGACAAAAAAGCAGAAAGTCTCACATCGACACGGCTAATCCATGGGCTAGGGAGATGCCCATCAATTTATGTCAATGCAAGGAGTAGGTATTGCCATGCAACGGATGCACTAGAGCTATAAATGTATGAAAGCTCAATAAAAGAAACTAAGTGGGTGTGCATCCAACTTGCTTGCTCACGAAGACCTAGGGCACTTGAGGAGGCCCATTGTTGGAAAATATACAAGCCAAGTTCTATAATGAAAAATTCCCACTAGTATATGAAAATGACAAAACAAGAGACTCTCTATCATAAAGATCATGGTGCTACTTTGAAGCACAAGTGTGGAAAAAAGGATAGTAGCATTGCCCCCCTTTTTTCGGGCCTTCTTTTTTTGGTCTTTCCTGTTTTTTATGGGACAATGCTCTATTACTGATGATCATCACACTTCTATTTATTTACAACTCAATGATTACAACTCGATACTGGAACAAGAAATGACTCTATATGAATGCCAGCGGCGCTGTACTGGGATTGCGATGAATCAAGAGTGACATGTATGAAAAAATTATGAACAGTGGCTTTGTCACAAATACGATGTCAACTACATGATCATGCAAAGCAATATGACAATGATAATGCATGTCATAATAAATGGAACGGTGGAAAGTTGCATGGCAATATATCTCAGAATGGCTATGGAAATGCCATAATAGGTAGGTATGGTGGATGTTTTGAGGAAGATATAAGGAGGTTTATGTGTGATAGAGCGTATCATATCACGGGGTTTGGATGCACCGGCGAAGTTTGCACCAACTCTCAAGGTGAGAAAGGGCAATGCACGGTACCGAAGATGCTAGCAACGGTGGAAGGGTGAGAGTGCGTATAATCCATGGACTCAACATTAGTCATAAATAACTCACATACTTATTGCAAAAATCTACAAGTCATCAAAACCAAGTATTACACACATACTCCTAGGGGGATATATTGGTAGGAAAAGACCATCACTCGTCCCCGACCGCCACTCATAAGGAAGACAATAAAATAACACCTCATGTTTCAAATTTGTTACACAATGTTTACCATACGTGCATGCTACGGGACTTGCAAACTTCAACACAAGTATTCCTCAAATTCACAACTACTCAACTAGCACAACTTTGATATCACTATCTCCATATCTCAAAACAATCATCAAGTATCAAACTTCTCTTAGTATTCAATGCATTTATATGAAAGTTTTTATTATGCCTAAAAGAAAATTGCCATGTTGTTCTAAAGGACTCTCAAAATAATATAAGTGAAGCATGAGAGATCAATTATTTATATAAAATAAAACCACCACCATTCTCTAAAAGGTATAAGTGAAGTACTAGAGCAAACACTATATAGCTCAAAAGATATAAGTGAAGCACATAGAGTATTCTAATAAATTCCAATTCATGTGTGTCTCTCTCAAAAGGTATGTACATCAAGGATTATTGCTGTAAACTAAAAAGCAAAGACTCAAATCACACAAGACCTCCAAGCAAAACACATATCATGTGGCGAATAAAAATATAGCTCCAAGTAAAGTTATCGATGAACGAAGACAAAAGACGGGATGCCTTCCGGGGCATCCCCAAGATTAGGATTTTTGGTGTCCTTGAATTTTACCTTGGGGTGTCTTGGGAATCCCCAAGCTTAGGCTCTTGCCACTCCTTGTTCCATAATCCATCAAATCTTTACCCAAAACTTGAAAACTTCACAACACAAAACTTAAAAGAAAATCTTCGTGAGCTTCGTTAGTAAAAGAAAACAAACCACCACATCAAGGTACTGTAATGATCTCATTCTTTATTTATATTGGTGTTAAACCTACTGTATTACAACTTTTCTATGGTTCATAAACTCTATTACTAGCCATAGATTCATCAAAATAAGCAAACAACACACAAAAAACAGAATCTGTCAAAAACAGAACAGTCTGTAGTAATTTGTAGGTTTCGAATACTTTTGGAAGCCCAAAAATTCTAAAATAAATTTCTGGACGTGAGGAATTTATCTATTAATCATCTGCGAAAATAATTAACTAAATATCACTCTCCAATAAAACATGGCAGCAATTCTCGTGAGCGCTAAAGTTTCTGTTTTTTACAGCAAGATCAAAAAGACTTTCCCCAAGTCTTCCCAACGGTTCTACTTGGCACAAACACTAATTAAGCACAAAAAACACAACCAAAACAGAGGCTAGATAAATTATTTATTACTAAACAGGAGCTAAAAGCAAGGAATAAAAATAAAATTGGGTTGCCTCCCAACAAGCGCTATCGTTTAACGCCCTTGGCTAGGCATAAAAGCAAGGATAGATCTAGGTATTGGCATGATAATGATAAGATAAATCGCGAAAGCTCATCTCATACTCCCTATGTTCAGCAGAAAGCTTCCTTTGTGGCAAGCAAAAATAATCAAAAGGGCTAAATTTAATGGGACAAAAGTCCCCAAGATCAAGCTCGGGAGGTGTTGGTTCCTCCTTTGGCCCCTCATATTGCACAATCAATTCATCATTATAAGCATTCTTTTCGAAAAAAAGTCATGAGCCTTTGTTCAAGAGAAAAACCTAGACCATTGTTCTAGATGGCAAAATTATCATTAAGTTCAGGGATCCTATTAACAAGAGCATAGGTTGGAACCTTTTTTCTAAGGTTTTCATTAAAAGCAACATGAGCTAAAGATCGTAAACGCATAGTATCTTCTTGATAGAAAAGAATTGCTTCTATGGGAGGACGGTCGGCATCCACCCTATAATGCGCAAAAATTTCATTGGCCTCTTTAATTATAAATATGAACTCATGAGCTAAAAAGATGGTCGTTGCTCGCTTAACAGAAGAATGCTCAATATTAGAAAATTCTAGGAAAATCCTTTGTATGGAAGGATGCATATGTAAAAATTGTCTCTCGAGTTCAACTATGAGCAAGGATATAGCATCTGCGAGACTACTAGTTTTATGAAGCATAGATCCACTCATAGTGGGCAAAGCACCGGCACAAGTAAAGAAATCTTGAATAACTCCCTTCCCAATAATATTACCGCTGCCAATACGAAACTTTTTAGTGTGCAAAATAATAGGATTTTCAGGAGGATCATCAATAGCATCAAAAATTTCCATATTGTTAGCCTTATCAATGATAACCTCCCCAGCTTCAGACATGATGGCAACAAATTGCAAAAAGAACGAGCACACAGAAGGCAGGAAGGAAAAAGAGGGCGAATAAAATGGCAAGGGTGAAGTGGGGGAGAGGAAAACGAGAGGGAAATGGCAAATAATGTAATGCGAGGGATAAGAGTTGTCATGGGTACTTGATATATATTGACTTGGCATAGATCTCCCCGGCAACGGCGCCAGAAATCCTTCTTGCTACCTCTCACTACTGGAATCAGCTACTTTGCCATCAGCCAGCTCTTTGCCATCTCGCAGACGGCAAAGAAGCTCTTTGCCATCAGCTACCCAAAAGCAGATGGCAAAGAAACGCCGGATGGCAAAATAGGACTTTGCCATCAGTCATCTCTTTGCCGTCAGCCAGCTGACGGCAAAGATTCATTGCTGTGAGCTGGCTGACGGCAAAGAGAGAGCTGGCCCCCACCGCCAGCCTGTTTAGAAAAAACTAAACGCCCCACCTCTTTGCCGTCTGCTAGCAGACGACAAAGAGGGATAAAGGCGGACGGCAAAGAGCGGCGGACGGCAAAGGGCAGCGTAACTAACGGCCCCCCACCCCCCGCCCGTTACTCTCTCTACTCTCCCTCTTCCCTCCCCGACGCCCACCAGATCCCCA
>NC_041382.1:233835585-233852102 GCF_002162155.2 Triticum dicoccoides | reverse complement strand
ACCACCGACACCTCCCGAAAAGGTGTTCTTTGGCCTTCCAGAGGCCGACGGGGTCATATATTTGTGAATTATTAGTTAGGTCATATATTTTTCGATTTTGTTATGAAAAACATCATATATAATTGTGTTGATCGTGTAGTTTTAAATGTGCAGTTGTTTCATCGCTGCGAGGTTTGGTGTTCGACGACCTCGCCGTGCGTTTGACGAGCTCTGCCCCTTCGTTCGTGGGTGAGCACAAATGACAAGTCCTCCTCCCCCATTAATTATTTGATCTATTCCGATGAAACTTGATAGCTAGCTATATATGTGTCTTGAATCATCAGTATGCGTAACCAATATGTGTCTCCCGTTCGAAAGCGTCATAGTTATAAATATGCATGCATTTGCATATTTATAACCTTGATTCTTTTGAATTGTCCAACGCTATCCATGGACAGCCCGAGTATGTGTAGATTGAGTTCGTTTTCCCATATGCTTTGCTCCAGATCCGACGCATATATTTCCTCAGTGCCTCCCCTGTTGTTCTCCGGGTACACATCCTCTCTGTTTATTGCAGAGACGTGTATCAGGAGAACAGCGGGGAGGTGCTGCCGAAATTTTGCGTCGGATCCGGAGCATAGCATGGAAAAATGAACCCAATCTACACATACACGGGTGGGATTAGGACCTATCATTACCTATTAGAGTGTAGGTTGCATGGACGTAATAAAATTGACAAAGTAGATCAACTAATAAAATTGACGTCAAGGTGGCCTTGCACATGTTGATGCCAATGAACCCTATGAGCGCGTCATTGATTATAGTGATGATGATGATTATGCATTTATTGATGATACTGATCTAGATTATTAGTAGTGTCAGGTATTACATTTTTTTATGTTGTACTTGATGATGATACACTTAAGTGATACACATATTATTATTCATGTCGGTCTTTTTTTATGTTGTACTAATTTCGTTTACTGTTTGTCATGGCAGGTGTTGAAAGATGGTGGGCGCTGGTCGGGAGCGTGGTCTGAGGTCTTCCATTCCAGACGCACCTCTCCGCTGAGCGTTGCTGGACAGTATGGCCACACCGCCGGGCCCTTCTTCGTCGACCGCGGTGCCCAGCAGGGGACGAGGTAGGAAGAGAGGAGGTGGGGCACGTGGTCGTGGGAGAGGAGGTAGGGTGACTGCTACGGCGCCTTCCTCGCCGCCACCCCCAGCTGTTTCACCCGAGCATGTAACTGCTAGGGTGGACTTGTCCGAGGAGGAGGCTACACGGACCCCGGTCCACGAGCCTCCGGTCCACGGGTCTTGGGCCCACGAGCCTCGGGTCGACTGGCCTTCGGCCCACGAGAGTTCGGCCCACGTGACCCCGGAGGAGCACACATCCGGATGGGGTACCTGGCCGGATCAGCCCGAGGAGCCGAGTGGCCATGCTGATGATGGCGGGGAGCCGACTGATCTTGAGGAGGAGGGGGGCACCGTCTACCAGCGTGGTGCTACACGGCTCCCGTCCGTGCCGGTGACCCGCGAGCAGAGGTGGTTGATTTTCCCTGATGGGGAGAGGTACGTAAGTGCATTTAATATTTTTGTACCTTGTGCATTCATGTTTTTTCAAATAACTAATGTGTTGGCCTTGTCATGCTGCAGGGGTTGGGACCACCATCATAGTGTCCGCCGGCCCAACTTCGTCCTTGGAGTTCTTTGATGGCAAAACTTCCCGGGGTTTGTCACGTTGCCTGGTGAGGGTCGGCTTCCAGAGCTTGGATTGAGCTGGGAGCACTACGTGGCTGCCCCGGCCCCGCCGGATGAGATTATCGACGGTGTCGTGTGCGACACGAGGGCAGACATGGTGATCAGAAAGTTCTGGGTAATTTCTCCTTTACACATTTAAAAATCTTCAACTAGCTAGTTATTAATTGTACTAATCAATATTGTCTCATTTGATTGCAGACATTCTACAGGTGTGAGGAGGGATACGAGGAGGACGCGGCACATGTTATCGAGAATGTCTGCAAGCGCCTACTCCAGAATTTATGGCACGAGGCTCGGGTGCAGGCTGTTCGAGACTACTACGCCTTGCGTGGTATCAAGAAGACCAAGCCGGCGTGCCGCGATAAGTTCCTGAGTAAGGAGCAGTACATGAAGGTAATTCTTAAGGCCTTCTCTACTTAAGTTCCTTCATTTAGTAATTCTTAGCCGTAGCGCTCAAGTTTCTATTTGCTAACTTAGGCGCCTCCGAGATGGTGTGCGGATCGGATGGATTGTTGGGAGGTGTTGGTCGATGAGTGGTGCTCAAAACAATGGCTAGCCCTCCACAACGAGGCCAAGGACAAACGTGCCCAAATGGAAGGTGTGCCACACCATCAAGGCAGCTCCAACTTATATCAGTTCGGGCGCAACTGGGTATGTGGTTTGCTTCATGATTCATGCAATTCATTCATCATGCTAGCTTGAGCCCTTTAATTACTAATTTTCATTGTTTCTCTCTTTCAGGCACGCTACAATAAGGCGGATAAGGTGCCAGAGGTGTACGACATGTATGCCATGGCCCACACTGCCTCTTTCAAGAAAGTCAAGGCTTTCTCTCAGTCTGACCTCGATGATGCAAACAACTTCACCAACATCTCCTCCCACAACAAGCTCGTGAGATATAGAGATGAGGGGAAGGCGAGGAAAGGGGAGGACTTTAACCCGAGCCAGGGTCCCATTGATCCAGAGCTGTTGATGATATCTGGTGGTGGGAGGTCCCATGGCTCCATAGCCATTGGAGATGGACTTATCCGTTGTCCTAGCACTCTCCCGGAGATCAAGGCGCGCCAGTCGAGCTCCGCTCCTGAGATAAGGCCTCGTGAACGGCCAATGCAACTCGCCATGAAGGTTAGTGATACATACTCAGTTATCTTTCTCCATTACATTGTGTGCGCTTCCATCAATGATTACAAATGGTCATGTGAGTGGTGTTGCAGGCTGCTATACAGAGTGAGAGAGATAGAATGGAGAAACTTCTGGCGGAGGCGGCGGAGAGGCAGCGGGAGTTGGAGGAGAGGACGACAAAGATGATGGAGGAGGAGAGGGCACGGAATGACATGCAGGCAAGGGCCATGTACGAGTTCCTTGTGGTAAGTTTGTTCTGCAGATTAGCCAAAACATTCATGTAGTGTTTGTCTCATTACTAACTAGTATGACTGAGTCGTCAAAACCAAATGTGCAGTCTGTGTGCGAGAAGACAGGTCAGACCACTCCGCCGATGCCAGTGATTGCTCCTGGGACCACGGTGAGTTTTATTTGAATGGACATTACTTGCTAGTCTTAACATTTGAGTGTCATCATGCTAACAAGACATTGGAAATGATCTTTGGTGCAGCGTAACTCCAGACAAGCATCGCACGATCCTTCTCCAGCTACCGACACGAGCCACCCCGCTCCTACACCTCCTGGATCTTGGTAAGTTTATCTAGTGTTTTGCTTAACACATGCATAAAGACTTAGACTTAGCTTTATTTCCTCCAATGCTTACCATAATGACCTAGACTTAGCTTCTTCTCCTCCAAAATGACTTAATAAGCTTACTGACCTCCAAAACCATCCATTTTACCTAAGTTAGCTCTAAAACGATCTGTACTTAGCTTACTTATGTCAAAAATTGCATAATTAGCTTAGTTAGCTCATAGACGATCCATTTTACCTAAGTTAGCTCTAAAATGACCCATTTTACCTAGGTTAGCTTATAAATGATCCAGTTCATCCAAGTTAGCTCAAAAATGACCCATTTTACCTAGATTAGCTCCTAAATGATCCATTTTACCTACGTTAGCTTTAAAATGACCCATTTCACCTAGGTTAAGTCCAAAATGACCCATCTTACCTAGGTTATCTCATAAACGATCCATTTCAACTAATTTAGCTCATAAACGATCCATTTCACCAAGTTAGCTAAAAAACGATCCATTTCACCTAAATTAGCTCTTAAATGATCCATTTCACCTAAGTTAGCTCAAAAAGAACCATTTCAACTAAATTAGCTCATAAATGATCCATTTCACCTAAGTTAGCTCAAAAACGATCCATTTTAACTAAGTTAGCTCATAAATGATCCATTTCACCTAAGTTAGCTAAAAAACGATCCATTTCACCTTAGTTACCTCAAAAACGATCCATTTGACCTTAGTTAGCTCATAAACGACCCATTTCAACTAAGTTAGCTCATAAATGATCCATTTCACCTTAGCTAGCTCATAAACGACCCATTTCAACTTAGTTAGCTCATATATGATCCATTTCACGTAAGTTAGCTCATAAATGATATACTCTTCTTGTTCTAGTCTTCTTCTTGTTCTACTCTTCTTGTTCTAGTATTCTTCTTGTTCTACTCTTCTTCTTGTTCTACTCTTCTTGTTCTAACTTTCTTATTTTTCATTTTGCAGATTTCATTCACTTGACGAAAGCTTGCATAGATGGAGTGCTCCTTATCCCTTTCTCTGTTTCTTTTGTATCGTTGAACTATGCATGTATCGTTGGATGAAACTGTTGTAATATATATGGTTGGATGCCTCTATGTTGAACTTGTTATGTATGATGGAACTATGCATGTAATATATATGGTTGGATGATGAAGTTATGTGTTGGATATCTTATATGTTTGCTCTGTAATGGCCTTTTGAAATATATCTATATATGTCATATATTTTTGTGATGAAAATTGTTGGATTTAATAAAAACAGATAAAAGAGCCAATATGCAGGCTCTTTGCCGTCTGCCACCGACGGTAACGGGCTCTTTGCCGTCAGCCGCGGACGGCAAAGAAGACACGTGGCATCCAGCTGTGCTTCCTGGGAGCTGACCCATTTGGTCAGTTTTCCTACAGTGGCAGACGACAAAGACTTTGCCATCAGTGGCAGACGGCAAAGAACCTGCCATGTAGTGACGTGTAGATGACATCATACGGCGGACGGCAAAGACACTAGAAATTTTGCCATCAGTGGCGGACGGCAAAGGCCTGCCGTTAGCCACTTAACGGACTGACAGCGCAATTATTGCCGTCCGCTCTCTTTGCTGTCCGCCGCAGACGGCAAAGGGCCTTTGCCGTCAGCCGCCAGGAAGCAGACGGCAAAGTAGCTGTTTACCGTAGCCTACTTTGCCGGAGCCTTTTGTCGTCCGCAGCTGACGGCAAAGGCCTTTGCCGTCCGCCGTTCATGCCTTTGCCGTCCGCCTTGGCAGACGGCAAAGTAGCTGATTCCTGTAGTGTCTTGAGCACTGCGTTGGTTTTCCCTTGAAGAGGAAAGGGTGGTGCAATAAAGCAGTGTAAGTATTTCCCTCGGTTTTTGAGAACCAAGTTATCAATCCAGTAGGAACCACGCGCGAGTCACCTCGTACCTACACAAACAAATAAGAACCTCGCAACCAACGCGATAAAGGGGTTGTCAATCCCTTCACGGCCACATGCAAGAGTGAGATCTGATAGAGATAATAATATTAAGATAAATATTTTTGGTATTTTTATGATATAGATTGAAAGTAAAAGTTAGCAAAATAAAATAGATTGGAAACTTGTATGATGGAAAATAGACCCGGGGGCCATATGTTTCGCTAGTGGCTTCTCTCAAGATAGCATAAGTATTACGGTGGGTGAACAAATTACTGTCGAGCAATTGATAGAAAAGCGAATAATTATGAGAATATCTAGGCATGATCATGTATATAGGCATCACGTCCATGACAAGTAGACCGACTCCTGCCTGCATCTACTACTATTACTCCACACATTGACCGCTATCCAGCATGCATCTAGAGTATTAAGTTCATAAGAATAGAGTAATGCCTTAAGCAAGATGACATGATGTAGAGGGATAAACTCATGCAATATGATGTAAACCCCATCTTTTTATCCTTGATGGCAACAATACAATACGTGTCGTTTCCCTTTCTGTCACTGGGATCGAGCACCACAAGATTGAACCCAAAGCTTAGCACTTCTCCCATTGCAAGAAAGATCAATCTAGTAGGCCAAACCAAACTGATAATTCGAAGAGACTTTCAAAGATGAACCAATCATACATAAAAGAACTCAGAGAAGATTCAAATATTGTTCATAGGTAAACTTGATCATAAACCCACAATTCATCAGATCTCGACAAACACACCGCAAAAGAAGATTACATCGAATAGATCTCCAAGAGAATCGAGGAGAACTTTGCATTGAGATCCAAAGAGAGAGAAGAAGCCATCTAGCTACTAGCTATGGACCCAAAGGTCTGAGGTAAACTACGCACACATCATCGGAGGGGCCATGGAGTTGATGTAGAGGCCCTCCGTGATCAATGCCCCCTCCGGCGGAGCTCTGGAAAAGGCCCCAAGATGGGATCTCTCGGGTACAGAAGGTTGCAGCGGTGTAAATAGGGTTTCGTGGTGCTCCTGGATGTTTGCAGGGTATATGAATATATATAGGAGGAAGAAGTAGGTCGGTGGAGCAACGAGGGGCCCACGAGGGGGGAGGGCGCGCCCAGGGGGGTAGGCGCGCCCCCCTGCCTCGTGGCCTCCTCATTGATTGCTTCACGTCCACTCCAAGTCCTTTGGATCACGTTTGTTCCAAAAATCACGTTCCCGAAGGTTTCATTCCGTTTGGACTTCGTTTGATATTCCTTTTCTACGAAACACTGAAATAGGCAAAAAAAACAACAATTTGGGTTGGGCCTCCGGTTAATAGGTTAGTCCCAAAAATAATATAAAAGTGTAAAATAAAGCCCGTCATCATCCAAAACAGATAATATAATAGCATGGAACAATAAAAAAAATAGATACGTTGGAAACGTATCAATATTATATGTAGATGACATATTGTCGATCGGACATGATACTGAATTTCTGAATAGCATAAAAGGATACTTGAATAAGAAATTTTCAATGAAAGACCTCGGTGAAGCTGCTTATATATTGGGCATCAAGATCTATAGAGATAGATCAAGATGCTTAATTGGACTTTCACAAAGCACATACCTTGATAAAGTTTTGAAGAAGTTCAAAATGGATCAGGTAAAGAAAGGGTTCTCGCCTGTGTTACAAGGTGTGATGTTGAGTCAGACTCAATGCCCGACCACTACAGAAGATAGAGAGAAAATGAAATTCATTCCCTATGCTTCAGCCATAGGTTCTATCATTTATGCAATGCTGTGTACCAGACCTGATGTGTGCATTGCTATTAGTTTAGCAGGGAGGAACCAAAGTAATCCAGGAGTGGATCACTGGACAGTGGTCAAGAACATCCTGAAATACCTGAAAAGGACTAAGGATATGTTTCTCGTTTATGGAGGTGCCAAAGAGCTCGTCGTAAACGGTTACGTCGATGCAAGCTTTGACACTGATCCGGATGACTCTAAGTCACAAACCGGATACATATATTTATTAAATGGAGGAGATGTCGCTTGGTGCAGTTCCAAGTAGAGCGTCGTGGCGGTATCTACATGTGAAGCGGAGTACATAGCTGCTTCGGAAGCAGCAAATGAAGGAGTTCATATCTGATCTAGGAGTCATACCTAGTGCATCGGGTCCAATGAAAATCTTTTGTAACAACACCAGTGCAATTGCCTTGGCAAAGGAATCCAGATTTCACAAGAGAACCAAGCACATCAAGAGACACTTCAATTTCATCTGCGGTCAAGTCAAGGAGGAAGACATAGAGATTTGCAAGATACATGTGGATCTGAATGTTGCAGACCTGTTCACTAAACCTCTCTCACAAGCAAAACATGATCAGCACCAAGACTCCATGGGTGTTAGAATCATTACAATGTAATCTAGATTATTGACTCTAGTGCAAGTGGGAGACTAAAGGAAATATACCCTAGAGGCAATAATAAAGTTGTTATTTATATTTCCTTATATCATGATAAATGTTTATTATTCATGCTAGAATCGTATTAACCGGAAACTTAGTACATGTGTGAATACATAGACAACCAGAATGTTACTAGTATGCCTCTACTTGACTAGCTCGTTGAATCAATGATGGTTATGTTTCCTAACCATAGACATGAGTTGTCATTTGATTAACGAGATCACATCATTAGAGAATGATGTGATTGACTTGACCCATCTGTTAGCTTAGCACGATGATCATTTAGTTTGTTGATATTGCTTTCTCCATAACTTATACATGTTCCTATGACTATGAGATCATGCAACTCCCGAATACCGGAGGAACACTTAGTGTGCTATCAAACATCACAACGTAGTTGGGTGACTATAAAGATGCTCTATAGGTGTCTCTGATGGTGTTTGTTGAGTTGGCATACATCGAGATTAGGATTTGTCACTCTGAGTATCGGAGAGGTATCTCTGGGCCCTCTCGGTAATGCACATCACTATAATCCTTGCAAGTGATACGTCCATTTTGCATCATGCTTTTATATCGATATTTATTGCATTATGGGCTTTTATTACACATTATGTCACAATACTTATGCCTAATCTCTCTTATTTTACAAGGTTTACATGAAGAGGGAGAATGCCGACAGCTGGAATTCTGTGCTGGAAAAGGAGGAAATATTAGAGATCTATTCTGCACAACTCCAAAAGTCCTGAAACTTCACGGGAGCAAGTTTTAGAATATAAAAAAAATATTGGGCGAAAGAAGTACCAGAGGGGGGCCACCCACCATCCATGAGGGTGGGGGCGCGCCCCCTATCTCTTGGGCCCCTGGGAAGCCCTCTGATGCCCATCTTCTACTATATGATGTCTTACGTCGAGGAAAAATCATAAGCTAGCTCACGGGACGAAACTCCACCGCCACGAGGCAGAACCAATCTAGGGCTCCGGCGGAGCTATTCTGCCGGGGAAACTTCCCTCCGGGAGGGGGAAGTCATCACCATCGATCCTCTCATTGGGAGGGGATCAATCTCCATCAACATCTTCACCAGCACTATCTCATCTCAAACCCTAGTTCATCTCTTGTATCCAATCTTTGTCCCAAAACCTCAGTTTGGTACATGTGGGTTGCTAGTAGTGTTGATTACTCTTTGTAGTTGATGCTAGTTGGTTTATTCAGTGGAAGATCATATGTTCAGATCCTTTATGTATATTAATATCCCTCTGATTATGAACATGAATATGATTTGTGAGTAGTTACGTTTGTTCCTGAGGACATGGGAGAAGTCTTGCTATAAGTAGTCATGTGAATTTGGTATTCGTTCGATATTTTGATGAGATGTATGTTGTCTTTCCTCTAGTTGTGTCATGTGATCGTCGACTACATGAAACTTCACCATTGTTTGGGCCTAGGGGAAGGCATTGGGAAGTAATAAGTAGATGATGGGTTGCTAGAGTGACAGAAGCTTAAACCCTAGTTTATGCGTTGCTTCGTAAGGGGCTGATTTGGATCCATATGATTCATGCTATGGTTAGGTTTACCTTAATACTTCTGTTGTAGTTGCGTACGCTGGCAATAGGGGTTAATCATAAGTGGGATGCTTGTCCAAGAAAGGACAGTACCCAAGCACTGATCCACCCACATATCAAATTATCAAAGTATCGAACGCGAATCATATGAGCGTGATGAAAACTAGCTTAATGATAATTCCCATGTGTCCTCGGGATCGCTTTCCTTTATATAAGAGTTTGTCCAGGCTTGTCCCTTTCTACAAAAAGGATTGGGCCATCTTGCTGCACCTTATTTAGTTTTATTACTTGCTACCCATTACAAATTACCTTATCACAAAACTATCTGTTATCGATAATTTCAGTGCTTGCAGAGAATACCTTACTGAAAACTGCTTATTGTTTCCTTCCGCTCCTCATTGGGTTCGACACTCTTACTTATCGAAAGGACTACGATAGATCCCCTACACTTGTGGGTCATCAAGACTCTTTTCTGGTGCCATTGCCGGGGAGTGAAGCGCCTTTGGTAGGTGGAATTTGGTAAGGAAAAATTTATATAGTTTGCTGAAATTTACTGACACTTGTTACTATGGAACATAATCCTTTGAGGGGCTTGTTCGGGGTATCTTCACCCCGACCAGTAGAGAAAAGAGTTGATCCTCAACCTACTGAACCTACTGAAAATGTTTACTTTGAAATTCCTTCGTGTATGATAGATAAACTGCTAGCTAATCCTTTTACAGGAGATGGAACATTGCATCCCGATTTGCACCTAATCTATGTGGATGAAGTTTGTGGATTATTTAAGCTTGCAGGTATGCCCGGCGATGTTATCAATAAGAAGGTATTCCCTTTATCTTTGAAGGGAAAGGCATTGACATTGTATAGGCTATGTGATGATATGGGATCATGGAATTACAACCGATTGAAATTGGAATTTCATCAGAAGTTTTATCCTATGCATCTTGTTCATCGTGATCGTAATTATATATATAATTTTTGGCCTCACGAATGAGAAAGCATCGATCAAGCTTGGGGGAGGCTTAAGTCAATGTTATATTCATGCCCCAATCATGAGCTCTCAAGAGAAATTATTATTCAAAAAAAATATGCTCGGCTTTCTCTCGATAATCGCTCCATGCTCGATACTTCTTGTACTGGCTCTTCTATGATGAAGACTATTGAATTCAAATGGGATTTATTGGAAAGAATTAAACGCACTCTGAAGATTGTGATCTCTATGAAGGTAAGGAGTCAGGTATAACACCTAAGTTTGATTGTGTTAAATCTTTTATGGATACCGATGCTTTCCGTGAATTTAGCACTAAATATGGACTTGACTCTGAGATAGTAGCTTCTTTCTGTGAATCCTTTGCTACTCATGTTGATCTCCCTAAGGAGAAGTGGTTTAAATATAATACTCCCATTGAAGTAAAAGTAGTTGCACCTATTAAAGTTGAATAAAAGACTATCAGTTATAATGATCCTGTTGTTCCTACTACTTATATTGAGAAACCATCTTTCCCTGTTAGAATAAAGGATCATGCTAAATCTTCAACTGTAGTTCATAAGAGTAATACTAGAACATCTACACCCTCTGAGCAAATTAAAGTTGAACCTAGTGTTGCTATGGTTAAAGATCTCTTGGATGATAATATTGATGGGCATGTTATTTACTTCTGTGATGAAGCTGCTAGAATTGCTAGACTCGATAAGCATAGACATGTTGTAGGCATGCATGTTATTTTTGTTAAAATAGGAGATCATTGCTATTATGGCTTATGTGATATGGGTGCTAGTGCAAGTGCAATACCTCATTCCCTATATAAAGAAATTATGCATGATATTGCACCTGCTGAGATAGAGAAAATTGATGTTACTATTAAACTTGCCAATAGAGACACTATTTCACCAGTTGGGATTGTTAGAGATGTTGAAGTCTTGTGTGGGAAAGTTAAATATCCTGCTGATGTTCTTGTTCTTGGTTCCCCACAAGATAACTTTTGTCCCATTATATTTGGTAGACCCTTCTTGAATACTGTTAATGCTAAGATAGACTGCAATAAGGATATTGTTTCTATTGGTTTGGGGGATATGTCTCATGAGTTTAATTTTGCTAAATTTAATAGACAACCCCACGATAAAGAATTGGCTAGTAAAGATGAAATTATTGGTCTTGCTTCTATTGCCATGCCTCCTAATGATCCTTTAGAACAATATTTGCTAGACCATGAAAATGATATGTTTATGAATGACAAAACAAAAATAGATGAAGTATTCTTTAAACATGGCACTATTTTGAAACACAACTTGCCTGTTGAAATTCTAGGGGATCCTCCTCCACCCAAGGGTGATCCCGTGTTTGAGCTTAAACCTTTACCTGATACTCTCAAATATGCTTATCTTGATGAGAAAGAGATATATCTTGTTATTATTAGTGCTAACCATTCAGAGCCTGAGGAAAAGAAATTATTGAAAACTCTGAAGAAGCACCGTGCTGCTATTGGATATACTCTTGATGACCTTAAGGGCATTAGTCACACTCTATGCCAGCATAAAATAAGTTTGGAGAAAGACGCAAAACCGGTTGTTGATCACCAACGACGGTTAAATCCTAACATGAAAGAAGTGGTAAGAAAAGAAATACTAAAGCTTCTGGAAGCAGGTATAATTTATCCCGTTGCTGATAGTCAATGGGTAAGCCATGTCCATTGTGTCCCTAAGAAGGGAGGTATTACTGTGGTTCCTAATGATAAAGATGAATTGATCCCACCAAGAATTGTTACAGGTTATAGAATGGTAATTGATTTCCGCAAATTAAATAAAGCTACTAAAAAGGATCATTATCATTTACCTTTTATTGATCAAATGCTAGAAAGATTATCCAAACATACATATTTTTGCTTTCTAGATGGTTATTCTGGTTTCTCTCAAATACCTGTGTCAAAAGAGGATCAAGAAAAGACAACTTCTACTTGCCCTTTCGGTACCTTTGCTTATAGACGTATGCCTTTGTTTTATGAAATTGACCTACTACTTTTCAAAGATGTATGACTGCTATATTCTCTGACTTTTGTGAAAAGATTGTTGAGGTTTTCATGGATGATTTCTCCGTATATGGAACTTCTTTTGATGATTGCTTAAGCAACCTTGATCAAGTTTTGTAGAGATGTGAAGAAACTAATCTTGTGTTGAGTTGGGAGAAGTGCCACTTTATGGTTAATGAAGGTATTGTCTTGGGGCATAAAATTTCTGAAAGAGGTATTGAACTTGATAAAGCTAATGTTGATTCTATTGAAAAGATGTCGTGTCCTAAGGACATTAAAGGTATAAGAAGATTCCTTGGTGATGTTGGTTTTTATAGGAGGTTCATTGAGGACTTTTCCAAAATTTCTAGGCCTCTGACTAATCTCTTACAAAAAGATGTTCCTTTTGCCTTTGATGATGATTGTGTAGAAGCATTTGAAATACTTAAGAAAGCTTTGATTTCTGCACCTATTGTTCATCCTCCTGGTTGGAATTTACCATTTGAAATCATGTGTGATGCTAGTGATTATGTTGTAGGGGTTGTTCTAGGACAAAGAGTTGATAAGAAATTAAATGTTATCCAATATGCTAGTAAGACTCTAGATAGTGCTCAAAGAAATTATGCTACTACTGAAAAGTGTTTTTAGCAGTTGTATTTGCTTGTGATAAGTTCAGACCTTAGATAGTTGATTCTAAAGTAACTGTTCACACTGATCATGCTGCTATTAAATATGTTATGGAAAAGAAAGATGCTAAACCTATACTTATTAGATGGGTTCTCTTGCTACAAGAATTTGATTTGCATATTATTGATACAAAGGGAGCTGAGAACCCCATTGCAGACAACTTATCTAGGTTAGAGAATGTTCTTGATGACCCACTACCTATTGATGATAGCTTTCCTGATGAACAACTAGTTGTCATAAATGCTTCTCATACTGCTCCATGGTATGCTGATTATGCTAATTACATTGTTCCTAAATTTATAACACCTAGTTTCACATACCAGCAAAAGAAAATGTTCTTCTATGATTTAAGAAATTACTTTTGGGATGATCCGCACCATTATAAAGAAGGAGTAGATGGTGTTATTAGACGTTGTGTACCTGAGCATGAACAGGAATAGATCCTACGCAAGTGTCACTCTAAGGCTTATGGAGGACACCATGCTGGAGATAGAACTGCACATAAGGTATTGTAATCTAGTTTTTATTGGCCTACTCTCTTCAAGGATGCCCATAAGTTTGTCTTGTGATGAATGTCAAAGAATTGGTAATATCAGTAGACGTGAAGAAATGCCTATGAATTATTCACTTGTGATTGAACCATTTGATGTCTGGGGCTTTGATTATATGGGACCGTTTCCTTCCTCTAATGGTATACACATATTTTAGTTGTTGTTGATTACGTTACTAAGTGGGTAGAAGCTATTCCAACTAGTAGTGTTGATCATAACACCTCAATTAAGATGCTTAAAGAAGTTATTTTCCGAGATTTGGAGTCCCTAGATATTTAATGACTGATGGTGGTTCACATTTTATTCATGGTGTCTTTCGTAAAATGCTTGCTAAGTATGATGTTAATCATAGAATTGAATCTCCATATCATCCATAGTCTAGTGGTCCAGTAGAATTGAGTAATAGAGAGCTTAAATTAATTTTACAAAAGACTGTTAATAGATCTAGAAAGAATTGGTCCAAGAAACTTGGTGATGCATTATGGGCTTGTAGAACTGCATACAAAAATCCTATGGGTATGTCTCCATATAAGATGGTTTATGGAAAAGCATGTCATTTACCTCTCGAACAAGAACATAAGGCATATTGGGCCATTAAAGAGCTCAATTATGACTTCAAACTTGCCGGTGAGAAGAGGCTTTTTGACATTAGCTCACTTGATGAATGGAGAACCCAGGGCTATGAGAATGCCAAACTGTTTAAAGAAAAAGTTAAAAGATGGCATGATAAAAGGATACAAAAACATGAGTTTAATATAGGTTATTATGTATTATTATACAACTCTCGTTTAAGATTCTTTGTAGGAAAACTCCTCTCTAAATGGGAAGGCCCTTACGTCATCGAGGACGTCTATCGTTCCGGTGCCATAAAAATCAACAACTTCGAAGGCACAAATCCTAGGGTGGTGAATGGTCAAAGAATCAAACATTATATCTCAGGTAATCCTATACATGTTGAAACTAATTTTATTGAAACCGTAAGCCCGGAGGAATACATAAGGGACACTTTCCAGATTGTTCCAGGCTCCGAAAAGGAATAGGTATATGGTACGGTAAGTAAACCGACTCCAAAACAGTTCTAATAGCATTTTTTCTCCATTTTGGAATATTTAAGAAAATAGGAAAATAAGAAGCAGTCCGAGAAGGACACGAGGTGTCCACGAGGGTGGAGGGCGCGCCCTACCCCCTGGGCGCGCCCCCTGCCTCGTGCGCACCTCGTGTGCTCTTCGGACTCCGTTTTCTTGCACGATACTTCTTTTGGTCGGTAAAAATTCATTATATAATCTCCCGAAGGTTTTGACCACCATACCACGCAAATATCCTATGTTTTTGTTTCGAGTTGTTTCTGCTGCAGATTAGAGCAATATGTCATCCCAAGATTTGGAGGGAGAAAGCTATATGGCCGATTACCTTGCAGATCATAAGGCCTATGGGGACTTGGAGCATTGTGGTTGGACCACGGAGGAAGAAGAAGACTATGAGCCTAGGGGTAAGGAGGAGACGAGCTCAGATGAAGATGAAGTCCCACTACCTCAAACTGGGGACATGCATGTGGAGTTCAAAAATTTAAGCCTCCCCGATAGAGCAAAGAAACCTAAGATCGAGTTTATCCCTTTTCGCCTCTTGCAGGAGAACAAACAGGAACTTTGCAAAAAGGTATTAAGCCTTGAGTAGGAGATCGGTGACCTAAGGGAGCAAAATTCTATCCTCAAGTGCAAATTAAGGAAGAAGCACACGCCATCAACAAATCCATCATCACCACCTCTGAAGAAAGAGATATAAACACATGGGTATGGTCACTCCACTTGGCAACTGCCAAGCTTGGGGGAGTGCCTCGGTATCATACCATCATCACACTTTTATCTTTATCATTTTTCTTAGTTCGATCCTTTTGGTAATACCTTGATCTAGTAGAATAAAGTTTTAGTATGATCTAGTTTTGAGTTTTGCTTTATGATCCTTCTATGTAATCGATTTCGTGAGCTATATATAATAAAGATTAGTGTTGAGTCAAGGGCTTGATTATCTTGCTATGATCTTGAGGGAATAAAATAAAAGAGAAAGAATAAAAAGAAATAAAGAGATCATATGGATCTTATGGAGAGTAATAACTTCACATCTAAAGATTATGATGAATAAAAATTGTTGAGAGTTGACAAGCATAGTTTTGGTCATCGTTGCAATTAATAGGAAGTAATAAAGAAATAGAGGTTTTCACATATAAATATACTATCCTAGACATATTTTATGATTGTGAGCACTCATTAAAATATTACATGCTAAAGAGTTGACGTTGGACAAGTAAGACAACGTAATGGGCTATGTTTTCTTACATCTGAGATAAATTATATTGTCATGGATCATCCAACATGTTGAGCTTGCCTTTCTCTCTCATGATAGAACTACAAAAAAAGACACATCTGTGACATTTTGGGCCGAACGAATTTTTTTTCTGTCATACATATGACACTTCTATGACGATAATTGTGACAAAACCCGGTATCATCATAGATGTTGTGGGCTCCTACTTCTATGACAAAAAATCATGACAGAAAATGGGCTTTTCGTCCTGGGCGGGCCGGAGACGCAGCTGCATGACATTCTTTGGGTCGTCCATGATGGAAAAACCCATGGTAGAAGCGAGGGCGAGGAAAATTTTGGGGAGTTCCCGATTACGGTGGGAGGTCGGGGGCCGAGCCATGCACGTTTCTCTCGTACACGTACACGCGTGTGTGCGAGGCGTTGGATCTAACTGGACCCGAGCGAGGCGTTGGGCTCTAACTGAACTCGAGTGATTGCACTGCAGGCTACGCGTTACTGAACCCGAGCGATCGATGATGGCTGTTAACTGAACCCGATCAAGCGATTCCTTCGCTACTGCTGCTAACTGAAGCCG
>NC_041382.1:233824538-233835171 GCF_002162155.2 Triticum dicoccoides | reverse complement strand
GGATGAACAGGACCCCGATCGATCGAGCCGGTTGGGGCTGGATGAACAGGACCCCGTGGAGGGCTGGATGAACAGGACCCGTGGAGGGCTGGATGAACAGGACCACCCCGTGGAGGGCAGGATGAACAATAGACGGTGGAGGGTAGGATGAACAGTAGCCCATGGAGGGGTGGTTGAACAGGAGCCCGTGGAGAGGGCTGGTTGAATAGTAGCCGGTGGAGTAGCGCGCGGTGGAGGCTGGATGAACAGGAGCCCGTGGATGAACAGTCACAGGTGGAGGCTGGAGGGGGTCGACGGTGGATGAACAGTAGCTTGTGGAAGCTAGAGGGGGTCAATGGTGGAGATGAACAGTATCCTGTGGAGTCCCGTTTTGCGGTATGCCACACCCCTCCCGATGAACAGGAGCCCCATTTCGACCGTAGCGCTCCAACACAAGTCTGTTTCCTCCGATTTGCGGTACACCACACTCCTCCCGATCAACATGACCCCCGTTTCGACCGTAGGAGGTCCGTTTCCTCCGTTTTGCGGTACGCCAGACCCCTCCCGATCAACAGGACCCCGTTCCGAACATAGGAGGTCCGTTTCCTCCGTTGTGCGGTATGCCAGGCCTTGTTTCCATCGCCTGTTCCGTCGAAGCCCTCCCGATGAACACGACCACGCATTCCGTTCCGACCCAGCCGGTTGGCTCCCACGCGTTCCGTTGCCTCCCAATGAACACGACGGATTTCGTTGCCTCCCCATGAACACGACGCATTCCGTTGCCTCCCCATGAACATGACACATTCCGTTGCCTCCCCATGAACATGATGATGATGTTGTTTCTCCGTTCCGACCCAGCCATGTCAACGAGCCCTCGACGTACGTATGCGCAAGTAGGCGTTCGAGACCCTGCCCGTATGTACACATATGTGGCCGTATTTTCTTTCTTGCACCCTGGCCGCCTCTACTACGACATGTGCGCGCCTCTATATCTACCAGTATATATCTATGTACACGTTCGCGACCAGAATGACAACGCTACGTACGCTTCGACTAGGTGGGTCCCAACTGTCAGGCACTTCCTTGCATGCGAAGATGTAGCTGGTGGGTCCCAGCAGTCAGGGGGCGAAATACGGTGGCCTGTCCGGTGGGTCCCCGCTGTCAGGTGGAGGAATAATTATTTTGCACGTAATAAGGAGGCACTTCCTTGCTGCGGCCGTGGACCCAGCTGTTAGCCTCTCCACGTACAGTCCACGTCCGATGGAACCGTTCCTTGACCACGTTGACCACGCCACGCCGAGAGCACCAGGGCGGTGGATGATGGCGAGGCCTAGGAAGGGGACGACATGGAGCCGGGGAAGACGCGGCAGCGGATGCCCATGCGTAGAGGAGTACGAGAGCACTGGTTCGCTGTGATGTGAGGCTGCTGTCGCCGCAGGGTAACAGGGGGTGCGGGTGAGTAGAGGGATGGCCTGGCCAGCGGTTGGAGTAGTAGGGTGTGGTGAGGCCTCCGCTACATCGTAGCCGACCACGGGAGGTAGGAGCACGAGGCACGATCGGCGCTGGTTTGGGCGGCTGGAGCAAGAAGACCAGAGGTTGAAGAAGGACTACGGCCGTTGGATGGACATCGTACGGTCACTGGAGCTAGAATCGTGCATATTGACTAAGTTGACAAAGCCCTCCGTCCCCGTCAACGTAGTAGGCCCACAAGTCAGCCTGCCACTATACTGGGTCCTAGCTAACAAGGGGAGTATTCATTTTTTGTGCGTAATAAGGAGGCACTTCCTTGCGTGCAAAGATATAGATGGTGGGTCCGAGCTGTCAGCGGCGGTAATGTTTTTTTGTAAAATACAGAGGCCCTTTCGGTGGGTCCCTGATGTCAGGTGGAGGAGTCATTATTTTGCGCATAATAAGGAGGCATTTCCTTGTGTGCGGCCGTGGACCCAGCTGTCGGCCTCTCCACGTACAATCCAATTCAGATGCATGTCGGTTGTTGACCACGTTGACCAGGCCGCGCTGAGAGCACCAGGGCGGTGGATGACAGCGAGGCCTAGGAAGGGAACGACACGGAGGCAGGGAAGACTCGGCAGTTGTTTCCCATGCGGAGGGGAGTACGATTGTACGAGGGTTTACTGGTTCGTCTGCCGTCGCCGGAGAATAACAGCAGGTGTGGGTGAGTAGAGGGATGGCTAGGCCAGCGATGGGAGTATGGTGGGGCGGTGAGGCCTGCGCGGCAGCACAGCCGGCCGCAGGGAGAGGGAGCAGGCAGTCCCGGCGGCGCTTGTTTGAGCGGCTGGAGCAGGAAGAGCAGAGATTGAAGAAGCACGACGGCCGTTGGATGGACATCCAACAGTCACTGCTTGTGCGTCAACCTTTTTTTAGGAAAGCCTCAAATATGTGGAAAATAGCATACAGCCCATCTGCCATTATTTCTAATAATTTTCAGCCCATTTGCTAATCTTAAGGTTTTTTTGGAGCCCATATTCTTTTTGTTAGCATTACAACCCAAATTGTGGCCACGGTTAAAAAATTATACGAAAATTTGCATATTTCGGTGCGGTCCGAACTGTTTTTAATCCCGAAATTTTGACTCACATTCAAACTGATTTTAAAAATAAATGTATATCAATATAAAATCCAACAAATTCTCCACGCATAAAAATTAATGTAATTTAAAATCTTGAAATGAAAAAAAGATATTTGAAACTAATTGTCGGTTTGATGTGTTTTAAAAATGTACATCCCATTTCTCATTACTGATGGGCCATTTTCTCGGCCAGCCGAATGAAAGCTCTCCTCGTCTTGAAAGATTTGCAGCCCAACAGGCCTGACAAAGCGACTTACTTGGCAAATCACATATAGTACTCTCCACGTACAGTACTCTTCCGATAGAAGTCGTTCCTTGACCACATTGACCACGCCACGCGGAGAGCACCACGACGGTGGACGACGGTGAGGCCTAGGAAGGGGACGATGCGGAGCCGGGGAAGACGTGGCAG
Organism: Triticum dicoccoides; assembly: GCF_002162155.2. Classification (NCBI taxonomy): domain Eukaryota; kingdom Viridiplantae; phylum Streptophyta; class Magnoliopsida; order Poales; family Poaceae; genus Triticum; species Triticum dicoccoides. The sequence goes on along the minus strand of NC_041382.1, from coordinate 233,832,193 downwards.
TGGAAGCCCGCGCGGAGAGGAGTACGAGGGTACACTGGTTCGACTGCGGTGTGAGTCTGCCGTCGCCGCAGGACCTGGCCAGTGGTGGGAATAGTAGGGGGCGGTGAGGCCTCCGCGGCAGCACAGCCGGCCACGGGAGGCAGGAGCATGCGGCACGACCGGTGCTGCTTTGGGCGGCTGGAGCAAGAAGACCAGAGGTTGAAGAAGCACTACGGCCGTTGGATGGACATCGTACGGTCACTGGAGCTAGAATCGTTCATATTGACTAAGTTGACAAAGCCCTCCGTCCCCGTCAACTTTGTTGGCCCACAAGTCATCCTCCCACTATGGTGGGTCCCAGCTAGCAGGGGGTATTCATTTTTTTGTGCGTAATAAGGAGGCACTTCCTTGCGTGCGAAGATATAGCTGGTGGGTCTGACATGTCAGCGGGGGGAACGTTTTTTGCGAAATACAAAGGCCCTTCCGGTGGGTCCCAGCTGTCAGGTGGAGGAATCATTATTTTATGCGTACAGTCCACGGCCGATGGATGTCGTTCGTTGACCAGGCCGCGCTGAGAGCACCATGGCGGTGGACGACGGCGAGGCCTAGGAAGGGAATGACACGGAGCCGGGGAAGACTCGGCAATGGTTGCCCACGCGGTGGGGAGTATGAGGGTTTACTGGTCCAGCTGCCGTCGCCGGAAAATAACAGGAGGTGTGGGTGAGTAGAGGAATGGCCTGGCTAGCAATGAAGTAGGGTGGGGCGGTGCGGCCTGTGCGGCAGCACAGCCGGCCACGGGAGCGGGAGCAGGAAGTCCCACTGGAGCTGGTTTGGGTGGCTGGAGCAAGAAGATCAGATATTGAAGAAGCAGCACGGCCATTGGATTAATATCCAACAGTCACTTCTGCTAGAATCGTTTGTGGACTAAGTTGACAAAGCCAAAGTACACGTCAACCTAGTAGACCCACAAGTCAGCCTCCAAATCTATCCCAAACATCATACAGCCCGAAATTTCTAGCCAGATTCAAATTAATTTTAAATCTAAATATACCTTAATTTAAATTCAATGAAATTTTACCCGCACAAAAACAATGAAATTTAAAATATCAAAATCCGAAAGAAAACAGTATTTTGGAACTAATTGTCTGTTTGCTGTATTTTTTCATTTTACAGCCCATTTATTATTACTTATAGCCCATTTTCTGGGCAAAATGCATCCCTCCTCGTCTTGAAAGATTTCTGGCCCAGCAGGGCATAGAAAAGCAAGTAGGCCTACGTTGGTTATTCTGCAAAAAACAAAATAGCTGGCTAGCAATTTTCAGAAAAGGAAAAAAACAAACTAGGCTGGTCATGTGCTAAACATATGAAATAAAAGCCTGGGCTACACGGGCCACGGGTTCCGCACAACCCAGTTGATACCCTTCTCCGTCCCGAAAAAACAAATTTACTGCGCGCGCTGCTGGGTCCCTACTGTCATCCTCACCATGTACAGTAATCTCCTTATTCCTCTTGGTTGTTTACCATGTTGACAACACCGGAGGGCGGCACCGCGGCGAGCGAACCAAGGCAGAGGACGATGGTGAGGCCTCGGACGGGAACGAACAGGAGCCGGGGCAGATCACAGCCAGCCGTGGGAGGCGGGAGCAGGCGGTCCCGCCGGCACTGGTTTGGCTTTAGCGGCTCGAGGAAGAAGAGACTGAAGAAACGCGACAGACGTTGAATGTCAATCCAACGGTCAAGGTTGGCACAATAATTTGTTGACTAAGCGGACACCAAGTAGCATACTTTTTTATATATAGGAAGAAAACTGCGAGGAAAATGCGTTCGTCTACCGTCCTCCTCATAGGGAACGTTCGCCACATAAGTGACTAGCACCCTTGGTTTTCAACCGAGAGTTCTTGGGTTCTAGTCCCAGGAACTCTCAATTTTGTCCTCCTTCCTTCCTCGCAAAAAAGGGAAAGAAAATGAAAGACTTGGGAAGGCGTACAGAACAAGCTAGTGTACTAGTAATGAGACGCTGCCAAGTTTTAGAAAAAAGAAAGACGTGCTCCTGTAGCTGGTTCGAATCCAAACCTAGACTATGACTATATATGGTGATATGCTACTCTACAAGTAATGAAACTGACATATCCAACGTTCGCTTCTCCTCTTCTCTACTTACTCTGCCTAGCATCAGAAGCTCTGGCCACAGCAACCATGTCCGCTGGCTGCTCGTCCACCTGTTCTTCAGCAGGAAACAACCAGATATGCGCCAAGTCGCAACCCATACCATTGCATGTGGGTCTCATCACACCCTCGCCGGCACACGCACCACAGCTGATTGCTCATCACAACCCACTGTCGTTGGTGTGGTGCCACAGCTGCAAATCACGCAGAGTCATCTGTCGCGTCTCAACCACAATCTGCAACCCTGGCCGAGTCTTCTACAAATGCTCGAATCATGGGGTAATAATATGTTTAAGTGTTGTTCTGCTGCTTTCAGTTGCTAATTTTTTTAATAGTTTGGTTGATGATCTACCAATTTGATTCGTGCGGAAAAGGGAAGATTCGTGTGATTTGTATTTCTGGGAAGTTGCTGATGTGGGGGAATGCAACTACGCTGATTATTTGGTTAGCCCAGGAATCCCAATACCAGCAGGTTGGGGTATTGGACAAGTAACTGAAGGAACAGCAGAAGAGGAAGATGTAGAGCAGAAGCTTAAAGATGCAGTTCCTCTAATCATGGCCAAGCAACAGCTGTTGAACGTCCTTGACAGCAATGAGGAGATGAAAGAGCTTGTGAAGATAATGGGCAAAATCGATGTGCTCTGTAGGATGATTGTCTCTTTATTTGAAGTGTATGTAGCACTCGTGATGTATTCAGTGGCTATGACATGAGCACTTTGCTGAAACTAGTAATGAATAAAACCTGTGTAGCAGGCTGGGCGTAGTGTTGTGAACATCTAATGATTTCTATTAACGGAAATCAGGGGGTATCCCCTTTTGCTCATATAAATAAATAAATAGCAAAGGCCCTGTCGGGTCAGCTTTGTTCTCATTCGAAGGCGTCGAGCAAATTGCAGTCCAACATCAAACTATGTCATCAAATTCAAGTTTCACAGCCAAATATGAGTACAACTAAACAACAATGTCATCATGTTTTAGTTGTCATACAATCACCAAACACAAATCAGCATACATAACAAGTGATGTTCTCACAGCAAAATACTAAACAACATGTTCATCAGGTTTTAGTTGTCATAGCAAACACAATTTCACATAGTAGATAAAAACGTCTTTTGATAGGCAAATACGACAAAAGCAATGTAATCATCATCCGCAGCAGTAGCGTCAACATCTTCGCCATGTGTATCAGTCTGAATTGTAATTCCCCATGGTGTCATCTTCTTCTTCGTCCTCAACATCCTCGAACGTTGGCTTCTTCTTGATCAACTCTTGTATGTCCACAACATGATAGGCGATCTTTTCGCCGGCGTCATTGACGTGATGGTTCTCAAAGATATTAGGAACATCTGTGTTATCTTGTACATCAGGAGCAGTGTAAGCATCATCTTGTTGTGCAACTTCATTAAACGAATTCATCTGCTCAAACCTTTGCAATACTCTCCAGTCATTGCTATGTGCAAATGTGTCTTCCAAGAAAAATATCTGTGTTGCTTGATTTGCCAAAATAAAAGGCTCTTTGGTTTGGTACGCCGCCTTGACATTGATGGATTTGAAATAATTATCAGCTCTGGGTTTTGCGATCCTGGAAAACAGGTTATACCAACGACAGCACAACAGAACCACACACCGATGATCCTCGAAACTGGAGATATACTGCAACTGAATAATGTCTGTTATGTTAGCATACATTTCAGTTGTCTCTTTGTCATACGTATCCGTGCTCATGATGGCACTGTTTTGTGTCTTCCTGCCTTCGTCTCGTGCAAGGGTGTTGTAGCGCACATCTCCAACAACGCAAGATTCATAATGTCTTACCCGAGTATCAGGACCCATTGCTAGTGAGTAAAGGGCATCATCAACTGCCTTCCCATCCTCCCGCATCTTCTTAACCTATGGTTAGAAAATAGACAAGCTGATCATCTTATGTACTCAATATATTAAAAAACTGACAGTGCACTTCAAAAGCTTACATGGTTCTTGAACCATTTCGCAAATCCTGCCATAACCAGTTTGTCAATGTTTCTTGGATTTTGCGGCAGTAACTCCTCTTTGTAGATGCTGCACAACATAGTGATCGCGTCAAACATCTAAATATATAAGAATGTGCTGCAAGTTTAGTAGATTACGATGTATAAGATGCAGTACTGCACTTACTTGATATAAGGTAGTATCTCAGGACAGTTATTCAACACATACCAAACCATTTTGTCCAAATCTTTAGGTTTGTCCTCTTGTCGACTCTTCCCTGTAACTCGAACAGAATAATCAAAAACATTGAGCCCGGGATTGTCTTCACCCACCTCTTTGCTAAGCTGATCAGCTGTTTCAATGTATTTTGAGCAGAATGTCAACGCTTCTGTAGCAATGTAGGCCTCTGCAATGGAACCCTCGGTTCTAGCTCTGTTCCTAACATAGCCCTTGAAAGTGCCTAGCCGCCTTTCAATAGGGTACATCCAGCCATACTGTACTGGACCTCCAAGTAGTGCCTCATCAGGTAGATGAACATCCAAATGCACCATCACATCAAAGAAGGCTGGAGGATATATCTTCTCAAGGTCGCATAGGATAGTTGGTATCTTGTCTCTAAGACGCTCCAAAGCATCTATCCTAATATTCCTACTGCAGAGTTCCCTGAAGAATTGTCCCAACTCTGCAACTGCTCTGTATAAGTCAGGGCGGCCCAATCCTATAAGGATAACATGTAAAAACCCTTTGAAGTAGGACGTGGCAGTCATGAGTTTTCAACCCTTGTACCTTGTTTCCATCTGCACTGACTCTCCTTTCAGGGTTGGAAGCAAATCCATGTGGGAATCTCACACGTGACAGGACCTCGCAGAATTTTTTTCTTTTTACCTTGTCCAAGACGTACACAGCTGGTGCCATATCCCGTGGTTTACCTTCATCTTGCACCTGCAAATCCTTTTTGATACCCAGGTGTGTCAAATCAATCCTAGATTTTAAGGTATCTTTCGTCTTGCCTTCAATATTACGAAGTGTGCCGATAATGATGTCACATATATTTTTCTCGATGTGCATCACATCAAGATTATGCCTCAGATCCAAATCTTTCCAATACTCCAAGTCCCACAAAGTGGACCTGCGGGTAAACAATAATCTCTCTTCTACCCTGCCACGCTTCCTTTTCCCGCTACCATTACCAGGATGGTTTCCTGGTGTAATGTGTCTGTCCTTCTCTAATTCCACTTGTAACTCATCAGCGCTAAGCATCTTTGGTGCATCACGGTTTTCATGCTTTGCATTGAACACATGTCTTCGGTATTTTCTAGGATGTGGCTTGTCCTTGGCAAGGAAACAACGGTGTCCAATGTAACAGATCTTGCTAAGTATTGCCTATGACAGTGGATTCCTGTCACATTGAACACATGCATTGTAACCATGTGTCATTCGCCCTAACATAGTGCCCAAAGCCGGATAATCATGGATGCACCAAATTATAACAGCACGCAGAAAGAAATCAGCTGGTGGGCTGCTATATAGGTCTCGAGTGAGAACACCCTTCCATAGTTGTTGAAGTTCCTCCACAAGAGGCTCCATGAACAAATCAAAATCCTTTCCAGGACTTTTTGGACCTGGGATGAGCAAGGCCATCATGTAGTTTGATTCTTTGGTGCAGACATTTGGAGGCATGTTGTAAGGGATAACAAGCACTGGCCACATGCTATATGTGGCGCTCTGGTGGCCAAATGGGTTAAATCCATCTGAAGCTAAGCCAAGTCTAATGTTTCTCGGGTCAGCAGCAAACTCTTTGTGTTTATCATTGAAGCTTTTCCACTCACTACCATGAGATGGATGGCTCATTACATTCTGATCTCTGTACTCCTAGTTCCTAGAATGCCATAGTACATCCTCTCTTGTTTCAGCATCATGAAACAACCTCTGCAATCTTGGTGTAATTGGAAAATGTCTCAGAACATTATGAGGAATCCTCTTCACAGCATCGCCATCTTTCCATCTTGATGATTTGCATTTCGGGCATTCACTTAAGTTGGCATAATCCTTCCTGAACAGAACACAATTATTCTTACAAACATGGATCATATCATATCCAATTCCAACTGCACGAAGGAAATTCTTCATTTTACTGTAGGTGTGTGGCAGCTCAGACGCATCTGGGAAAGATTCGCGGAAAGCAGCCAACATCGCATCGAATGATTTGTTAGTCATCCGCTTAGATGTCTTCACCTGAAGAAAGGTGACCATAGCTGAGAATACTGACAGCTTATTTCCTGGGGTGACAGCAACGTTGCATTGTTCCAACATGCAGGCCCACCATTTTTCTTCTGCAGGTGAAAGTTCACGGAATGCACGAGCATTTCGTAGCATTGTTTCAATGTTGGTCAAACTCACTGGCTCCGCCACCACCACCTCCTCCTCCTCTTCCACCTGAGCATCAGGCAGATCAAGATGGTGATCTGCTACTTCCACGTAGTCAATAACATTGACGTTCACAGCTTCACCATGATGAACCCACCTAGTATATGTGACCGACATCCCATACAAGTGTAGATGATTTTGCACAGTTGACTAGGGTCTTGTAATTGAATTCATACAACTGCTACACGGGCAGAGCACATCTGATTTCGGACCACCGTACTCAGCTCTGATAAAGTTCATGAAGTTTTCAACCCCCTCGACATATGCAGCGGAGAATCTTCGAGCAGAAGTTATCCAAGTCATGTCCATCTGTTAGACATACAAATTAGTTCTTCTACTAGATATTATAGGAAAAACATATATGCTTCTTTATGAAGTCTAGAAAAAAATACCTAGGTCGATGTCTAAAGCTATGGCAAGATATTTGGACGAGCAGATCTAAGTAACGAAATATATGTAAAGCTAATTCAGCAAACAGATTTGAGTGCCAAATTATGGCAGGCTATTTCAGTAGTCAATGAGGCCGAGCACACAACCATCGAACTATGGAAGGCCATCGCAACAACAAAGATCGAGTATAGAACGGTGTAGAGCTATTTCAGCTAACAGATTGGCTACTAGACCATGGCAATCTACGTCATAATAAATATATGGCAGGATATTTTAGCAACTAATCGGCCTTGGCATGCCATCTCAGCTAAGCAGATTGAGTGCAGAACAGGGCAAGGAAGCTTCTTAAGCAGAGCATATTGACACTAAACTACTTAGGCAAACAGTCAGATTAACAGCGTCTATCAGCTAACATTCAGCGCTACACCAACATGAACGGGGCCTCAGTCTAGAATGCGCGTACCGTGGGAGAAGTTGACCACCGTGCATCTCCACACGAACGTCGCCAGCGGTGGCGGCACTGACCGTCGTGCGCCTCCACAAGAACGTAGCCAGAGGTGGCAGCGCAACTAGAGGACGGCAGTCTACGAGAGCGTACTGTGGGAGCGAGAGGATCGCCGAACTGTGGCGCCGACGTATCAGTGGGGCGGGGAGGGCGGCTTTGGCGGAGCGAATGGAGTGGAGGGCGACAGGGGGGATGGGGTTTGGGGAATATTATTGGCTAG
>NC_041382.1:233749106-233824150 GCF_002162155.2 Triticum dicoccoides | reverse complement strand
GCGCGGTGGGCGGGGGGAGTTTGGCGCATGGTTGGTTTCTCTAAGTGCAGTCCCACATGTCAGTGAAGAGGCAAGCCGAAGCGCATTCCATTTGCGTGAGCCGTGTGCAGGACCGAACGTGTGTGGGGTGCAATGCGACCGTGACAGGAGTGCTGTGAGTGTCTCACATTTTTTCCTTTTAAACTAGGTGCTTCGCCCCCTCAAAAAAAAATTTGTTGCTTCGCGTGATCCATCGATACTACTACTAGTAATCTGGTAAACCTGACTAAAATGGCACGGTCGGGTCTTTTCCTGCGCGATATGCTAGGAGGTTGGCTTAGTTGGGTTTTTTAGGACGAGTAATGCTACACCTACGTAATCCCAGTTACATAATTAACGTAATGTGAAATGTGTGAGCTGTTGATTGTAGATTGGGGGGGAGGGAGGGGCTCACCACCATGAAAATCAGGGGAGGAGAGAGAGAGGAAATTTACGGTAACCCTTTTGTAGGTTCCCGTAGATGTAGAAAGATGTGTCTGATCCTGCAATATAGGCCGTCCAATCTATATCTAACGGATAGGAAGGAAACTATGACAATTTACCCGCACTCCTCTCCTCATTTGCAGAAAAGGCTTTCCCTCGTTCATCCTTTTCTCCCACAAGATCTCGATCTTCTGTGCAACGCACGGGCATCTTGCTAGTACTCCTACAATATGTATATTATTGTGAAAGTTCATATACACCGGCCGAGATTAATGCAAACACGGCAGATTTTCATTATATTTCGAACTTTTATAGGACAAAAAAATAAAATAAACCCGACCCTAAACCTATTCTACAGCGGTGACCGACATCCTCCATCTGTGATCTCCATGTACGGGGGCGGGGTTCAAGACCTGTGAAGTGAAGGTGCGGTCTCCGGCGAGGAAAAGTAGAACACGGGAGACGGACCGGCCAGTTGGCACACCATGCCCTGCCGCCTCCCATGCCCTACTCATCCTCGGAGGAGTCCCTGACCTCGGCGGTGCTGGACGATGGACGGCGGCAAGTAGGACGCGTGGCCACCGCTTGTGCGGCGACTTGAGCGAGGGCGGCGACCTCGAGCTCCATCCCTGAAGACAAGCTCTCCCACAGAGCGTTCGCGCTTGCGGTCATGGCGGATGTGGTTCCAGGTAGGAGGACGATGCACTATGGTGTGGAGGTTAGCTGGTCGTTGCTGCTTTAAGTAGCGCATTCCGGTGAGGCCAAGCGTCCGGGTGCGTCATTAAGTCACCGGAGTTGGTTCCGCGGGCACCGAGCCTCTTAATGACGACATACGAATGGACGGCATGAATGCGGGCAGCTGGCGCCGGCTGGGAACGCACCGCGCGACGGCGCCAGGGACGAGGGTTTTGGTGTGCCAGGGTAGTCAGTTGCGGTCAAGGAAACGTTGGAGATGCCCTTTGCTCACATGCGATCCCCGCATGTCATTGAAAAAGCAAGACGGCCCGGCATGATCTCAGGTCCAAAGGATACAGTTGGCCGCGCTATGCCACTCCGCGGACGCGTCGCGGCGCCCCGTGCATCCTCGACGAGCCGGGTGTTGGGGTGTGTTTGGATTGTGGCCAAAGTGCACCTTGCCAAAATTTTGGTTATGACCCAAAGATTGGTCTTTGTTTGGATGGTTGCCATTTCTTTGGCATGCCAATGAACTCTAGCCAACTCAAGTTCATTTTTCTTGCCAATGTCGGCCAAATCATGGGCAACCAATACCTCAACCAAAATTTTGGCTACCCAATGCTTTGATGGGGCAACCTTGGGCACAAACCAAACATACCGTTGGTCGTGCCACAGCACTAACGCCACCCTCGGCAAACTGAAACCGACAGTGTCTAGCGACAATATGAGTGTGTCGCTCACCGCGGTCGCCGTGTCCATAGGCGGTGCTGGAGCCGCTCCCCGTTGTTGGCCCCAACGACCCACATGAACGGTTGTCGGTGGCGAGGAGGTCGTGGCCCAGCTCCTCCATTGGACTAGTCTGCGCTACGTCGTCCCGACGGGTGTGCCCCACATGTCTGTTTCCCAGTTTTCCCGGCCATATTCGAGCGTCAGTGCTCCGCGTTGAGCATTAGGCATTTCACTATGTAGGCCAAGCGAGACAATTTATTGTTTATTTGAGCCGTTCAAGTATAATCATGTGGCGTTTGCTTATTTCTCATTCCTCTCCAACCCTCTTCTCCATCGATCATGTCGCCCTCCAGTCGAGTCCATCCCCCCGCATGCCGCATTTGAACAATCCGCCGAGTATCATTCGCATGTACCCACCCTAATCCTCTTTCAATAGATCTCCGGACCCCGAGATGAAATTGAGAGGGAATGAGTGGGGGCACGTGATACCTAAGGCGGATTCAAAATTTTGAACCGGTGATCATAGCATCCGCAAATCATATATAAAGGGTATTCAATGTTCGTTTCCTTTTTGAACGTACAATATACTCCCTCCTATCCTTTCTAGTTTACATATAAGTTTTATGTGTAGTCAAAGTATATCTACTTTGATCAAAAAGGTATCAACATTCAACAACGCCCAATATTGTTAGATTTGTACGTACTCCTATATTTGTACTCGAGATGGTTTCCAATTTGACTATTGACAAGATTAATAGTACACGAGATGTATAATGTGAAAATTATATCATTGGAAACTCCTTTCACATACAAATTTGACCGTATGCTTTGTGTAAGTTGCATGTCATATATTATTACTCTAACATTTGGTCATAGTTAGCCTCCAAAAACGCATTAGATCCTGTATGCTTTGTGTAAGTTGCATGTCATATATTATTACTCTAACATTTGTGTAAGTTGCATGTGATATATTATTACTCTAACATTTGGTCAAAGTAGTATAGTGGAAGTGGATCCTCTGACGTAGGCATCCCTGCCTTACCCTTCCTTTCGGTCACTTACTGGCGGACCCCATGCTTGCTAGGCCCCGCATGTCAGTTACTCAATGGGTTCGGCCACGTCAGGGGATCCTCATCCGTAGTATACTCCCTCTGTTTTTATTTACTCTGCATAAAAAGGAGGGAGTGGTGGTATAATAAATGATGCGGGCGGGGAAGGGGGAGGGACGTCAGTTTGCTCTCAACTGCGGTCCCACAAGCGAGCGAAAACGCAAGACGAAGCGCGTTCCATTTGGTGAGCGACGTGGAGAGTCCAGCATGCCGGGCTGCAACACAAATGCGGCAAGAGTGATGTACAGTCAAAACCAATTGACCGGTCATCACCGGAACCATTATTCACACCAGAACCTTCGCTGCTCGGCCTACGCCAGCCACTGCCCTAAAACCATACCAAATCTCCAGCCCATCCCCCCACCTTTCGATCCCCTAGCCCGCATCAAGCGTCCCCTAGTTCGCCAGAAAGCCATGGTGCACCGCAAGATCACTTACTACAAGATGCTGACGCCGGAGCGCCACGTAGAAATCGCGGCGGCGGTTGGTGCCACAGACCTCCGTTCCCAAGCTCGCTTTGCGGCGGGCCAATCCCCGAGTTCTCTGGAGCCAAGCTACGAGGAGGAGGAAGCCGATCCAATGTTCATGGCGGAGGTCGCGGCGCAGAAGGCCCCCGATGGGTATGAGACGATGGACGTCGACTTCGTGCCGGCGTTCGAGTCCCCCATGGTGCAGGCGGACCAGCGGTTCAACATGGCGATACTAAAGGAGGACCGGGAGGCAGAGGCTCAACTCGACGCAGAGCGCGCGCATGCCGCTGCCATCGAGGCTCTCCTGCAGGCGGAACCAGATGTCGTAGATGTGAACCGGGCGGCGGAGGCTCATCTTGTAGCGGAGCGCGCGGATGCCGCTGCCGTCGAGGCCCTCCTGCAGGCGGAACCGGACGACCTGGACTTGAACCGGGCGGCAGAGGCTCGACTCGACACCAAGCGCGCGGATGCCGCTCTCATCGACGCCCTCCTGCAGGCGGAACCGGACGTCCTAGACTTGAACCAGGCGACGGAGGCTCGACTTGACGCGGAGCACGCGGATGCCGCTGCCATCGAGGCACTCCTGCAGGCGGAACCGGACGTCCTCGACTTGAACGGGGTTGTTCTCTCGTCCGTGCAGAGCGCCCGCACGCTCCACTTGAACGAGTAGCTGGAGGCCGAGGACAACCACGGTGCGGAGACACACATCGGCAGCGACGGCTGGTTCGCGCCGGCAACCAAAGACGATGAGGCCGTCTCTTTCCGTGAGCAGTGATAGTTTTTCTTTATGTTGTTGTTTTTATGTATCTTTTGCTGTGTAAAAACATATATTTGTTATGCAAGTCGCCTGACTTGGGTCAGTCTACCATTTCAGGCGGTTGGATGAATATCCTACGTCTCCTAACCCTTCTTTCCTTCTTCCTCACCTCTTCTTCTTCCCCAACAGACCACCGCACGGGCCGTACGGATACCCCCCAACATGCGGTTGGATAAACATACTCTATGAACGAAAATTATGTGTCAGCGATAGGATGGCTGAGTTTGGTGTGTTCACATGCGACAGCACGTGTCAGTGAGGGTGCATTCCCTTGGTTGGGTTTGCGGCGTGTAGGAGCGATTGTGTGAGGGTGCGGTGCGACCGTGGCGTGCAGGAGCGATCGAGTGAAGGTGCGGTGCGACCGCAATAGCCGTGCGCAAGTGTACCTCCTTCTCATTTTGAAAACTTTAGGCAAGCTTGGCAAAAATGTGTGGCGAAGTTTGGCAATGCAAGGCCTAGACCCAAATAGGATAAGTACGTACTAGGAGTACTAGTGTTAAAAAAGAAAGGCTGGGTTTTCCTTCGCGGGATTTTATCGATACAAATCCTCGTTTCACGTGTCAATTAATGCGTATTTTTTCTACAAAGACCAAAGAGCTAACCATCTCACTCCTCATCGCTTGATTAATGCAGTGCCATGCAAACCAACCTTCTCACTTCCGCATGCATGCAGGGGATATTAATGTCCTTGGTTGCTAACCCCATCAATTTTTCCTCGATTAGTGTTAGTGGCCCTTCGCAAATTGTAATTTTTATATACTGGCCTTGTGTAAAAAAAATGGAGGTAGTAACTATATTTGACTTCCTTCCCCGTTGCGGTGACGTCGATGATAATTTTTTTGGTGGTTTGGCGAAGTGCGTTCGACGGAGAACACCATTGAGGGAGACCACGGTTAGTCGTTCGCAAGTGCCGCCTACAAGCCAAGACAACCGCCTTATTTGCATCTAGGAAGTCCTTTACTAGTACTACTAGGAGTAACTAATGCGGTGAGATGGCTTCTCGAAGAAGACGATGGAGAAGCGGAGTCAGCGAAGAGTGAAATGATGGTTGCTTCGTCCGTGCTTTTGTGATTTGACGCCTCACTGCTTTGTGATTTGTGATAGAAGGGACGTGGGAGTAGACTCTGTGCTCTATACTATACTACATGCGTCCAGCATCGGAGAAAGAGGAGAGACGTTGCATTTTTCTATTCCTTCAAGCAATCAATCAGGGAGCTTCGGTTCCATCTTTTTGGCTTTGGCAACACCGTCCACAATGGTTCCCACGATGCTAAAAGCTATTTTCACATTTGGCTACACATTGTGGATGCCCTTAACCGTACCACTTGGTTTTGCTCCTGTGTGCTATCTATACAAATCTCAATTATATTGATCTAAAAAATTATAGAATCGAGTTTAGTAAAAAGGAGGTGATTTTGCCGCTCGGATGGCGGGGGAGGTTTCTTATTTGAGCAATGCTACATCCACATAATGGTTTATGTAAAGTTATGAACTGATGTGATGTGGGACTATTTGATTGGATTAAAGGAGAGGATTAGGCCCACCCCACCTGAAAATCAGGGGGGCATATATAGATTAGATAGAAAGTATACGTAGCAGCTAAGTAGCCCTTTGTAAGTCTAGGATTAGGCTTCTTATTTTCGGAGGACGTTGTCCTGGCGGTTTGCTAACATGCGGTCCCACGTGTCAGTGCTTTACCAAGCCGATCCGCGTCCCACATGAGGCAGAACAACGGCAGAAGCAACATGTGGTTAACAACGGCAGAAGCAACATGTGGTTAAGTTGAAGAAGATGAGGGAGAAGCAGATTCAGCAACGAGTGAAATGATGGTTGCGTCGTCCCTCCAACTTAACTGCGGGAAAGGTGCAGCTTTGTGATTTGACGCCTCATTGCTCATTACTACGCCGGCGCCATGACTGGGGTGCTTCACCCCGGCTGCTCTGCACTGTATTCCAGTATGGCACGTGGACCCGGTAGCTTGATGTCCCACATGTCGGCGAAAGGGACTAGAAGATTTATGAAAGAGAGCGCTCCACTCATACGACGGAGGAGTAGACGACACGACGGCCCAGTGAACTATCACTTGTACTGTATAGTACTATAGTTTTGCTGTTTCGCACGATCCATCAATACAAAATCGATTAAACAAGAAAGGGCGGGATTTTTCCCGCGTGGTAGATGATACTGGCCATACATTTCAAAGGCAATTTTAATGTATGCAAACTGAATAATTATAAGTAACAATATGATATCTAGTAAAACTAAGAACACATATGATTTATTGTGTTAGAGTGTAGTAGTAGTGTTGTATTGCATAGTTGTTAGATGTAACATGCGAGAACGTGTAGAGATGTAGTTTTGGAGGGCCTACAGAGAGAAAAGCGTAATACGGTCACCGAACTTCAGAATAAGCTGATTACGGTCACTATATACGTTTTGCGGTGATTATACGGTCACTTGCTCACAGCTCATCATCGGATTGCACTCTGTTGACCGGCCAAATAGTCTGCGTGGCGCCATGTTGACTAGTTAAATTGACCATGTTCATTGTGGGTCCCACTTGTCAGTTCGCATAGGCAAAAGGTCAGATAAACACAAATTTACGTAGGCGCGACAAGGCTCTAACCCGTGCGCGGGAATCACCTGGTTGTGTATGTGTCTGTCAGGGCCTGATGTGTGCGCATGCACGTGTAGGTTGAGCACTTGAGCGTGAGAGTGTGTGTTGGTCGTGTGGTGTACTGGTGTGTGCATGCATGCGTGCGCGTGTGCGTGTGAGTGTTGCGTGCGTGTGTGTGAGTGAGTGTTGCGTGCGTGTGTGGCTGTGTGTGTACGTGTGAGTGTTGCGTGCGTGTGTGGGTGCATGTGTTTGTGTGAGTGTTGCGTGCGTGCAGTTCATGTGCATGCGTGCGGGTGTGTATAATCACCACACCAGCTCCTGTGTGTTAAAACAGACGGCTCAGCATACCAATACAAGGCCACCTTGTCCGCTGTGCCCGCGGTCATGACTTCGAACCACCGTCCAAATATTTTTTTGTCGTTTGTTTTCATTCTTACTAGCAAGATGCCCGTGCGTTGCATGTAACATCAAGATGCATTTGTATGACTTGTTTATCTTGTGAGAGAAAAGGATGAATGAGGGAAGGCCTTATTTGCAAATGTGGAGAGGTGTGTGGGTACCTTTTTGCAAAATTGCCATAGTTTCTTTCCTATCCGTCAGATATAAATTGGACGGCCTATATTGCAGGATGGCAGGCACACCATCATCACCAACTCTGTTTTTTCTAAGAGTGTATTTTATGTATTTTATAAGAGTGTAGATGTAGAGTAGATACAATTCGACAGGTGGGCACGATGGTAGTGAGATAATGTGATGCAACACTAGAGGTGCCACATGGACTGTTTAACTGGTTAACTAGTCATGTCATGAGCAAATACAGAGTTGTACGGTGAGCCCGTGACTGCATAATAACCACTAAACGTAAATGGTGACCGTAATGAGTGGATTCTGAAGTCCAATGTACGTATCGTGCTTTTGCTTCAAATACAATGATTGTCATTGCATATATCATGAGAGAAAGATGAAACATGCGTGAATTTTTTGGGGGCTTACTTTTAGAGGACCTGGAGATAGTTTTGTGTGCATACGTGAAAGGGGCATACAGGGGGGTATGCGATGGAGAGAGAGATGCTCTTCGTTTCTCTTTATTATGACTAACTTTGTATATAGTATAAAAATATAGAAATTCACAGTGCGGAATAAATATCATTGTGGGCACCATGCAATGCAAATTAGCGTTCATACTCCTCCATATAACTTTGTAATGTTGTATATATGTAGAAACTCTAAAATAATTTTTTGGCCAGACTTTATTCAAAAGGAATGTTGTATGCGAAATAAACGTGAAGAGAGGGCTTTTTAGATCAATGGGGTACGTGATGTAACATGTGTGAATGTGTAGTTGATGCATTTGGCGGGGCCTAGAGAGGTATGTGTGTGTATTACGTATTCGAGAGAGGCATGGATAGAGGGGCCGACGGGGGGGCGTGGGAGAGATAGCACGAGAAATGAGAGTGGTCTAGAGAGAGAGACGAATATGACATCAAGACAAGATATTCCATTCCCTTGAGTGTGTATATGCAAGGGGGGAGGGAATAGAGGCACCAGGAGAAATTTTCTGTGTGTGTGGTGTTTGTGTTTGTATGTGTGGGTGTGAGAAGATAATGAGACGTGGGGGCAGAGGGTGTGTCACCGCGTGAGGTCCGGTGGGTCGAGGTGAGGCCCTTCGTTTTGTTCCGTCCTGCGCCACATTGGTCGGCCCGTGATGCATTTAGGAAGACCCATGGATGACTAGTCGTACAAGACAAAGATAGCAGAATTGTGAAGGACTCTGTGTCCACTGACAAAGCCGGCTAGGATTTGTAACCCTAGGTTCTCAGACTAAGGTAACCCCTTTATCTCTGATATTACTATTCATCCAGCCTAACTTTAAGGGGCGTCCTACAGAATGCTCTGCTAGAATCATACTCGTCCATTAGGAAGAGAGGTGTGAGACAATAAATGAGAGACAGGCATAAAGATAATGTGCATACATGAGACACGTAGGCAGGTCCATGTATATAGAAAGGGTCGATGAGGATTGTGCGTGTGTATGTTTGCGAGAGGAAGAGTGCTTGTGATAAAGGTTAGTGAAAACAGTTGTAAATGGTTACGAGAGGGAGGGACGGTTTTATCTAGAGCATGTGTGTGAGAAAGACACCTTGGGAGAGAGTGTGTGAGCATGTGTGAGAGACCACCGATGGAGAGTGAAACTACACGTAAAAGACTGCTCTACACATTGATTAAAGATATAAATTGTGTCCAAATATTAGGATGGGATCATGATATTTGCAATTCGCGTAAGGAGCGGTCATTGATCCATTAGACATCTAGATTCTATCGAATTTGAGCATGTCTATGTTATTATTCGACACAATTGATCCACATAGTTAGTATTTTGAACTCCAGACAATGCATCACTTTAGCAATCGAATATAAACGTGAGTATAGTTCATGTTGTGTGTGTAAAGCACATTATACATACGACAGTTACACAATGGACATTATAAATAGCTACTACCTATGAACTAGCATACATTTGAATTCAACTTAAGGTGGTTTAAAAAAATCAAATTCAACATGAAGTCCATTCAATTATTTGAATTTTATATCATGGCATTTGTAAACCATACCTAAATTATGGGGGCACCAATCTTTGCTCTGATTTTGTACATAATAGCATATGTAGTCGTGTACAAAATAGATTAAAATTTAGCTCCTCCATTCCAAAATAATCGTAGTCATAGGATTTTCAAGTGTCAAAATTTCAAAAGAAGCGGATAATTTAATGAGGTTTTCAAACATACAAGGTCAAATATAAAGTTGTATATTTAGGTCAATCCTCGTAGTTCAAGAGTACTCTAAACGTGAATGCTTGTGTTTCAAAATTTCGAACGAAGCGCCAAAAGAGCCTCTACTCGCCCGAAACCGCGTGAGACCAATGTTTGGTAGTATAAGGAAATTACTTTTCTAATAACTCCGACCCGTGAAACCTACCGGCCCGATGTCCAAATGTCTAAACCGGGGTAGGTTTGTAGCTTCATCTAGACGCCACGCAACCGCATCCGAAAAACATTCATACACAATGGCCGCTTAAGCACACATGCGCGCGGCCAAAATCGCTCCCGCCCACTATTTGGGACACCTGGGATTACCATCCTACCCCCAACCCGCAGTAGGTCCGAAATTTAAGAGGGGGGCAAAGTTTGTACTTTCCCCAAATTTCAAAAAAGCGCGTCCCATCTTCAGTTCAAAAAAGCCAAAAACAAGCGCGTCCCAGACCGAAACATGGTTCCCCCCACCCGTCCAATTCCCCATTCGTACTCCGTGGGTGCCAAAACTACCTCTCCACCAGTCGCGAAACCCCGGCGTCCTTCGTCCGCTACCCCATCCCACCCATCAACCGTCGCCATCCTCCATCACGCCGGAGCTGATAACCAACGTCATCGTCCACCGCAACCTCAACCGCAACGCCCTCCACAGCTAGTAGTTGAAGCCGAGGCCGAGCCGTCCGTACCCGAGCCAGTTCGACCACGCCATCCTGCGCCTCACCGTTGCCGCTCCAACTTCGCCACCCTCCACCACACCGGAGCTGTTCCTACTACGCCGTCCTTCGCCGCCTCGGATCTGCTTCCCCTCCGCCGACATACGGCCACGGCAACACAATCAACAATTTGGCCATGGGTTCGTCCAAGCCTGCACCCTCCAGAACATCGGTTTCCCCGGTAAAAAGAAGAAAATCGGCGCGACTTGTGGAGGTGACCACACCGGCAACTGAAAAGGTACTCCTCTTCCCTTATTCGTGCAAATCTTACGTCTCTGCTTGCACGGTATTCATCCCACAGAAGACACTAGTTGACCGCTTCTTCTTGATACTAGATGTTCCTAGTAACTCGTGATGCACAAGGTTTCTCCTCATATACTATTTCACCTTAGCTAGAGGTCTGTTGCCCCCCTAAATTTCAATTTCTGGCCACTTGATTCCCAATTAACGGAAGCATTCCCCGGCGTAACAGGTGCTAGTACGCTTATTACACCGGGGAAGAAGCGCCTTGGTGTTTATCTTAGGGGCGTGTGCGGCCTAGAGCTACTGGCGCCCGATCTGGAGGTCGGCCGGGATTAAAGGGATGGCCTGGGGGCGCTGCCAAGCACGGCGGTGGTGTGAGGTCGATGGGGGGGCGGGGCGGCGGAGGCAGGGGTCTGGGCTGGTGGTTGCTGGCGGTTCGAGAAAGATTGTCAATAGTGACTGGCGGGAGGTAGACGAAGGCCATCTGC
The DNA here is from genome assembly GCF_002162155.2 of Triticum dicoccoides. NCBI lineage: Eukaryota > Viridiplantae > Streptophyta > Magnoliopsida > Poales > Poaceae > Triticum > Triticum dicoccoides. The sequence continues at coordinate 233,813,017 of NC_041382.1, read as the reverse complement.
CCTTTCCTTATAGATCGGACGGTTCATTAAAAAATTGACTGACCTATTTATTTTTTCAGTTGATTGTTATCTTAGATATGACCAGATGTGGTGGTGTGCTGGAGGAGTACCTACATTTCCTGTGCTCATATATTAAAAAATCATACAGAGTAGAATCTAATTTTGTTTGCCATGCAATGTTGTAGAGCTATCATATGTCTCCTGTCATTTATTTTTCAGCCACCTGCTATCTACTACTTTTACAGTGCACTAGTTCTGCACACACTTCACCCTTACTCTCACTGTTGTGTTTTTATGCAAGGGTATTTCAGACTCCTAATTTGTTGAAATTCCATTTATGATGGGATGCTTTTAACTTGGCAGAGTCATATTGGTTGCATCTTTCATGTGGTGTCTAGCTTGCATTGCTTCTTATTTGCTGGAATGGTTTCTGCTTAGTTTACACAAACAGTTGTGAACATGCCATGCCGTCCTGTTTTTCGTACATATTCCATCCTGGTATCATGTGTTTTCCTTACATCAAGGTAGTGATTGTCAGTATCATGCATGAATGAGTTCTAAAGAGAGAATTTTATTGCTTTTTCTTGTCGGTTTTACTTGACAATTCAAAATCTATAAAGCGGAAGGAAGTTAGCAAGGCAGCGGATAAAGGTGCTCCTTCCGAACGGATGGCCTCTACAGTTTCTACTCCTCCACACCCCCAAGATGATTTCCAAGACAACACATGCATAGACACTCAACAAAGCTGTGTTTATGATGAGCACGTCTCCCCTAGTGCAGCATCACTGGTGCTCCCTCTAACTTGGCACTGTTATATGTGGTTGCATGTTATGTGTGATGTCTAGCTTGTATTGCTTCTAATTTTGTTGAATTCCATCTGCTTACTTTACACATTATACTTGAATAAGAGATGTGTTTCTGTTTCTAGAACATACAATATCTGTCTATCACACCGTGTTCTTACATCAAATTACTACTGTTGTGTAATCTGCAACAATCACTTATCATAAGACACACTTGACTTCGGAGTGTGATATAGGTTACATCTCACATTCTTTTCTAGCTTGTATTACTAATTTGTTGAAATGGCACTTATGACGAGACAGTTTTAACTTGGTAGAGTGATATTCGTTGCATCTTTCATATGGTGTCTAGCTTTCATTGCTTCTAATTTGTTGAAATGCCTTCTCCTTAGTTTACACATCATAAGCTGTGAATATGCAATGGCACTAATGACGAGAGACCTCTAACATGGTAGTGTGATGTTGTTTGCATCTTGCATATGATTTATTTCTTGTACTGCTTCACATTTGTTGAAACGCGATTTATGATGAGACACTATTAACTTGGTAGAGCGATATTTGTAGCATCTTTCATATGGTGTCTACCTTCCATTGCATTGCTTCTAATTTGGTGAAATGTCTTCTTCTTAGTTTACACATCATAGTTTGGGTTATCTCTTCCGTCCTGTTTTTCATACATATTACATCCTCCTATCATGTGGTTGTCTAACATCAAGGTTCAGTTCGTCTGGGTCACGCATCAATTTGTTCTGAAGAACTAAATTGTTTTCGTTTTTCTTGTCGGCTTGACTTAACATGGCACAGAGAAAGAGTAAGAAACACGGAATGGCAGGGAATGAAAAGCGGATGAATCCTGCAGATTCTGCTGGTACTGATGGTGCAATAGAAGGTCAAAGTCCAGCAGAAAATTCTACAAACACGGCATCCCATGCTACACGAGTTGCAAAAAAGACATACAGAAACAAATAGCTGCCACCAAACAAGCAGAGACAACCCTAGTTCTTGCAACACCTACCACAGTACTACTAGCTGCACGACGTACTCGTGCGTCAACTGAGCTAGCAGCACGTTCCCAAGCTCCCTTACCACCTGACACTACTTCCCAAGCACTCTTGACACAAGCTGAGTTGGCAATATCAGATGAACCTTGTGAGATTCAACAGCAAGAAGGTAGTTGCTAGAGTCAAGTTACAGTTGCATGCTTCTTTATATGTAGTCTCATAGTTTGATGTACACTAACACTTCCTATGTTTGTTGTTGGACTAGCACCTAGGCGCAAGAGGAAACAAACATCAGGGATAATGCTCGATAGGTTAACTAAATCTAGAGGAGGAAGAATGGAGATCCGTTTTGAGGCAGGTTTAAAAAGGCCACGTGATGCTACAGAGTCAGCAAAGTTAGTGTCAGAGGCAGCGGTTGCTATTAGGTGTCATGTACGTATCCTCCCAACATTGATTCAGTACAGGAATGACAAAGAGAAACCCAGTTCAACATCTTCCTTGACCATTTATCTATAAGTATGGTTATGTATGGAAACTAGTAATATCGTCTTTCCAGGTTGCTGATAATGAGACTCCCATAATTTTCAACAGATGAGGTTCAAGTTGGATAGCCAAGATGATGCAACCAGACAAGCTTGCACCCATATTTTCAAGTCTGCTCTGTGACAGTATCAGTATAACTTGAGGAAAACTCACTTTGAAGGCAAGGCTAACAGTGAACTTGCCCAAACATCTCCAGTGGAAAATATATCTAATGAAGACTGGAGAGGCCTCGTTAAACACTGGTCCGATCCGAAGTATCAGGTACATTATATATATGTCATCAGATCACATGTTGAAGTCCTATTTACGCATGTGCCACACAAATCTATCTTCTTGTAGGTGAACTGTTCAAAGAACAAGGCCAACCATACGAAAGTGAAATTCCAATAGACGACAGGATCTCGTAGCTATATTGCACACTGCGAGGCTCTTGTAATTAGCTTCTGTTTCACTCTTTTTGTTGTACCATATTATCAGATCTATATTGACTTGTTCCAAATGCAGAGGAAAGCCCGCAAGGACCCAGAAGTACCTGAAGCAAATGCTATGGAAATCTTCAAGGACTATCACACCAGCAAGAAGAAGGGCATGACTACACCAGTCAAAGCCGCTGTTGTAAGTCCTTAATCCTCATGCCTTTTAATTACTACTTACTCTGACTTGTGCCTTGAACTGCATGGTTTGCAGCCAATGTCTATTACTCTTTTCAATTTTACACAATTGTCTTAGCGTATCATTGCACCTTACAAGGTTTAAAAGAGAGGAGTGATGTTCCTTTGATCTTAACCCATAATCTAGTTCCATGCTGGACTTGCCCACACAACATTACAATTGCCTGTTTGTTTGTTCTCAGTTGTTTTGTGATATGAATGATGTCGTACTATGCTTACCGTATTATAAACTTCGTCTCTTTATCCTTAGCCCTCAATACAATGTGAAGAAATAGACAATACATTAGCGATGGTACATGGTCATATGTTTGGAACCTGGTTTTATTATGTACTTTGCAATAAAATACAACTAATATTTTACATGGGTTCACCAGAATAAGTTCTGTATATAGACCAAAGCTATTTTGTTTGTTTTTGCTGCCTCCTTAATATCTTCTGTTTTGGTACTACTAATGTAAAACCTCAACTTTTCAGCGAGCTATGGGAAAAATGGTGGAACTACCACCTTTTGAAGGTGGCGAGGCAACTATAACCGCAATGTCAGCTCTTTCTACAGTGGGTCAGTACCTGTCCACTAACAGTGCCAAAAGCATGTTCCTGCGTAATACTGGGTTGGTTGTTAAGGCAATATTGTCTAAACTGCCTCATGATCAAGATATGCAAGCTCAAAGCAATGTTGTATCTGCGCTCCAGACACAAGTCCATTCCCTAACAGAGACCCTTTGTGAAACAAGGAGAAACATTGATCAATGTCGTCAATATATGCATGGTTTTGAAACCAAACTATCAGACATTTGCTATGTTGTTCAGGAGCCTAGGGGAAATGAAGGCGAGGGTTATGGTGCTCCATCGGACAATACAGCATGAAAACGTAACAGTCGGGTCAAATGAACTGAGCTTCTGAACTTCTGGTGGTGCATTTATCTGCTAGACTATTAAGTTTTATGCCAACCTTCCTTTTGTTATATAGTTGTAATTTGTTTTGGTGCGATACAAAATTTATTCTTAACGTGCAGCCACCGCCTGAAGAAAACAGCAAGTCATTTTTGTATAGTGTAGGGTCTTCCCTATATTTGCACTGGTGGCGATCTTTGAAGCCGAGTGGATGTAATCTGTGCTATTGCCTTAATAGCCTAGCGTTAGTTTCGGCCTTATTTATTTCCTAGTCTTCTTTTTCCCTGGTTTGCTAGTGGCCGCAACAACAATGGGCCATATATGGGCCATAGGATCCATGGGTCTCCTACGGGCCGTCGATAAATGGGCCTGTAATCGGTGGGCCTCGGGCCGTCGGATAAATGGGTCTACATGGGCCATAATCGGGCGTAATTGGTATTGGCCCAGCACGGTAACAGGTCGTTAACAGGCCGCAGGACAACAAAGGCTTAATTCTGTCACAGGCATAACGGGTCGTTAATGGGCCAGAATATAGGACGGGCTGGAAACGGCGCAACGGGTTAACATGCCAGAAACGGGCTGACTCTTTCCATGGGCCGAATTTGGCCCATTAGGGTAACAGGCCAGTAACGGGCCGACTCTTGCCATGGGCCGAATTTGGCCCATTAGTGGAACAGGCCAGTAACGGGCCGACTCTTGCCATGGGCTGAATTTGGCCCATTAGGGGAACAGGCTAGTAACGGGCCGGAAGTAATCGAGGGCCGAAAAGGAGCCCAAGAACGTATGGGCCGTCAATAGGCCGAAAGCTAACATGGGCTGGAAATGGCCCATGTAAATCACAGGCCGTTAGCGGGTATAAAGAAAATTACTGTTCATTATGGGCTAGAGTCACTGTGGGCCTTTACCTGGGCCGGCCTATTATGGCACACAAAAATCTTGTGGGCCTTTACCTAGGCCGACCCATTATGGCCCGTGAAATATTGTGGGCCTTTAGCTGGTCCAACCCATTATGGTCCGCAAAATCTCGTGGGCCTTTAGCTGGGCCGGCCCATTATGGTCCGCAAAATCTTGTGGGCCTTTAGTTGGGCCGGCCCATTTAAACTAGTTGGGTCGTGCCACGTGTCGATTTATCATAGGCGCCTTCTCTCCAGTGAGTGGATGACATCTGTCCCGACGATGAGGCGACACGTGTTTCCTCTAGCCAATGATGATTTTACATGTGGAAAATCCCCATTGGTCGGGGCTGTTAACGGGTTATCGAATCCAAAACCCGACCCGATAGCTTAACGGTGTTCCGTTACGGTGGATGCCATGTGTCGGTCACCCTTGATGAAAGCACTTCTGTGACGCGCGATTTATCGTCATGGAAGTGGACACTTCCGTGATGATAATTTTGGTAATGTCATGGAACACTTCTACAACAGCACAGGTATGACTATCTTGATTCTGTCATAAATTTGTCATGGATGTACATGCATGACAAAAAATGCGACCTACTGTGACAAACACGTATCATCATGGAAGTGTATTTTTTTGTAGTGTAGACAAATTCTTTGCACCAAGTAGAGATAATACTTGTGCCTCCAAATATCCTTAAACCTAGTTTTGCCATGAGAGTCAAACATGTCTACCTATGGATTGAGTAAGATCCTTCAAGTAAGTTGTCATCGTTGCAAGCAATAAAAATTCCTCTCTAAATATGTATAATTTATTAGTGCGGAGAAAATAAGCTTTATATGATCTTGTGACATGGAAGAAATAAAAGCGACTGACTGCATAATAAAGGTCCATATCACAAGTGGCAATATAAAGTGACGTTCTTTTGCATTAAGATTTTGTGCGAACAACCATAAAAGCACTTGACAACCTCTGCTTCCCTCTACGAAGGGCCTATATTTTATTCTTGTCTTATACTTCATGAAAAGAGTCACGGTGATCTTCACCTTTCCTTTTTACATTTTATCCTTTAGCAAGCACAATGTGTTGGAAAGATCCAGATATATATAGCTAATTAGATGTGAGTTTTCATGAACTATTATTGTTGACATTACCCTTGAGGTAAAAGGTTGGCACACGAAACTATAAGCCCCTATCTTTCTATGTGTCCATTTAAAACTTCATAACCATAAATATCGCATGAGTGTTAGCAATTATGAAAGACTAAATGATAGTTGAGTATGTGGACTTGCTGAAAAGCTCTTATATTGAATCTTTCCTATGTTATGATAAATTGCAATTGCTTCAGTGACTGAGATTATAGTTTGTTGGTTCTCAATGAAGTTTCTGATTCATACTTGAAACTGTGAATGAATTGTTACTTTAGCATAAGAGATCATATGACAATATATATATATATATATATATATATATATATATGTTGTTCTAAGAATGATCATGATGCTCTTATGTTCGTATTTTATTTTTATCGACACCTCTATCTCCAAACATGTGGACATATTTTTCGATTTCGGCCTTCACTTGAGGACAAGCGAGGTCTATGCTTGGGGGAGTTGATATGTCCATTTTGCATCATGCTTTTATATCAACATTTATTGCATTATGGGCTGTTATTACACAATATGTCACAATACTTATGCCTATTCTCTCTTATTTTACAAGGTTTACATGAAGAGGGAGAATGCCGGTAGCTGGAATTCTGGGCTGGAAAAGGAGCAAATATTAGATACCTATTCTGCACAACTCCAAAAGTCCTGAAACTTCACGGGAGCAAGTTTCAGAATATATAAAAAATATTGGGCGAAAGAAGTATCAGAGGGGGGCCACCCACCATCCACGAGGGTAGGGGGCGCGCCCTACCCCCTGGCGCGCCCACCTGCCTCGTGGGCCCCTGGCAGCCCTCTGATGCCCATCTTCTGCTATACGAGGTCTTTTGTCGAGGACGAAATCATAAGCTAGCTCACAGGACGAAACTCCGCCGCCACGAGGCGGAACCTTGGCAGAACCAATCTAGGGCTTCGACGGAGCTGTTATGCCGGGGAAACTTCCCTCCGGGAGGGGGAAATCATCACCATCGTCATCACCATCGATCCTCTCATCGGGAGGGGGTCAATCTCCATCAACATCTTCACCAGCACCATCTAATCCCAAACCCTAGTTCATCTCTTGTATCCAATCTTTGTCCCAAAACCTCATATTGGTACCTCTGGGTTGCTAGTAGTGTTGATTACTCTTTGTAGGTGATGCTAGTTGGTTTATTCGGTGGAAGATCATATGTTCAGATCCTTTATGCATATTAATACCCCTTTGATTATGAACATGAATATGTTTTGTGAGTATTTACGTTTGTTCCTAAGGACATGGGAGAAGTCTTGCTATAAGTAGTCATGTGAATTTGGTATTCGTTCGATATTTTGATGAGATGTATGTTGTCTTTCCTCTAGTGGTGTGATGTGAACGTCGACTACATGACACTTCACCATTGTTTGGGCCTAGTGGAAGGCATTGGGAAGTAATAAGTAGATGATGGGTTGCTAGAGTGACAGAAGCTTAAACCCTAGTTTATGCGTTGCTTCGTAAGGGGCTGATTTGGATCCATATGTTTCATGCTATGGTTAGGTTTACCTTAATACTTCTGTTGTAGTTGCGGATGCTTGCAATAGGGGTTAATCATAAGTGGGATGCTTGTCCAAGGAAGGACAGTACCCAAGCACTGGTCCACCCACATATCAAATTATCAAAGTACCGAACGCGAATCATATGAGCGTGATGAAAACTAGCTTGATGATAATTCCCATGTGTCCTCGGGAGCGCCTTCCTTTATATAAGAGTTTGTCCAGGCTAGTCCTTAGATACAAAAAGGATTGGGACATCTGGCTGCACCTTATTTAATTTTATTACTTGCTACCCGTTACAAATTACCTTATCACAAAACTATCTGTTACCGATAATTCCAGTGCTTGTAGAGAATACCTTATTGAAAACTTCTTATCATTTCCTTCTGCTCCTCGTTGGGTTCGACACTCTTACTTATCGAAAGGAGTATGATAGATCCCCTACACTTGTGGGTCAGCAGCAAGCAATGTGACTAATGAGTTAGTTGCGGGATGATACATTACGGAACAAGTAATGAGACTTGCCGGTAACGAGATTGAATTAGGTATTGAGATACCGACAATCGAATCTCAGGCAAGTAACATACCGATGACAGAGGGAACAACTTATATCGTTATGCGGTTTGATCGATAAAGATCTTCGTAGAATATGTGGGAGCCAATATGAACATCCAGGTGCCGCAATTGGTTATTGAACGGAGACGTGTCTCGGTCATGTCTACATAGTTCTCAAACCCGTAGGGTCCGCAAGCTTGACGTTCGGTGACGATCGGTATTATGAGTTTATGTGTTTTGATTTACCAAAGTTAGTTCGGTCGGGACATGACGAGGAGTCTCGAAATGGTCGAGACATAAAGATTGATATATTGGATGACTATATACAGACACCGGATGAGTTTCAGCGGTCATCAGATAATTATCGGAGTGCCGGGGGGTTATCAAAAACCCCGGGGGAACTAATGGACCACATGGGCCTTAGTGGAGAGAGAGCGGGCCGGCCAAGGCAGGGCCGCGCGCCCCTTCCCCTCTAGACCGAATTGAACTAGGGAAAGGGAGGCGGCGTCCCCCTTTCCTTCTCCCGTCTCCTCTCCTTCCTTCCTTCCCCCTTCCTCCTCCTAGTTGGACTAGGAAAGGGGGAGTCCTACTCCTACTAGGAGGAGGACTCCTCCCCTCCTTGGCGCGCCCCAAGGGCCAGCCGGCCTTCCCCCTTGCTCCTTTATATACGGGGGCAGAGGGCACCCTAGAACACACAAGTTGATCATTGATCCCTTAGCCATGCACGGTGCCCCCCTCCACCGTAATCCACCTCAGTCATATCGTCGTAGTGCTTAGGTGAAGCCCTGCGCCGGTAGCTTCATCATCACCGTCATCACGTCATCGTGCAGACGAAGCTCTCCCTCAACACTCCGCTGGATCGAGAGTTCATGGGACATTACCGATCCGAATGTGTGCAGATCACGGAGGTGTCATACTTTTGGTGCTAGGATAGGTTGTATCGTGAAGACGTACGACTACATCAACTGCGGTGTCATAACGATTCCACTTACGGTCTACGAGGGTACGTGGACAACACTCTTCCTCTGTTGTTGCTATGCATCACCATGATAGATCTTGTGTGTGCGTATGAATTTTGTTGAAATTACTGCGTTCCCCAATAGATTTCCCTCCCCAAGATGGGAGAGTTGTTGGTGATGATGATGACGATGATTATTTTCGCCTCCGGGAGGGAAGTTCCCCTGGCAGAATCGCTCCACCGGAGGGCAAAAGTGCTCCTGCCCAAGTTCCGCCTCGAGACGGTGGCGCTCCGTCCCGAAAGTCCTCTCCCTATTTTTTAGATCAAAATGACCTATATACCAGAAGATGGGCACCGAAGGTGGTCCTGGGTGAGCACAACCCACCAGGGGGCGCCTGGGCTCCCTAGCATGCCCAGGTGGGTTGTGCCCACCTGGTGGGCCCCTATGGTAGTTGTTTGCTCCAATATTCCTCAAATAATCCATAAAAATCTTCGTGGAGTTTCAGCTTGTTTGGAGTTGTGCAGAATAGGTGGCCTGATGTAGCTTTTCCAGGTCCAGGTTTCCAGCTGCCGGAATTCTCCCTCTTTGTGTATACCTTCCATATTATGAGAAAAAGGGCATTAGAATTACTCCAAAAAGCATTATTATGGATAAAAACATTATAAATAACAATAATAAAACATGATGCAAAATGGACGTATCCGGGTGTGGGTTCTCCTACCTCATGATACTACTCAAGAACAGTTTCAGTTTACCTACTTGATGCATGGTGGAAAGCTGAAACTAATACAATAAAACATAGGTATTAATTGCAAGATGATCAAAGTGAATTGACTTGCTGAAGAATGTTGAACTCTAAGGATTGATAATAGTCAGTCTCGCACTCCGAACAATCTAGCGTAAGCAAACAATAGCACAACATAAACAATCACTCAAATATCCAAGGCAAATAAAGATCGAAACATGCAAAAACTCCGAAAAGATCCAAATAAAGCTTCTGGATAGAAATTATTTTTAAAAATAGTAAAATCATGTGTCTATGGTTTGTAAAGAAAGTACAAGCCAAGAGATTTAATTTGCAAAAAGAATCATCCAAATCGGAGTTACGAATCTAAAGTTATGACATAAACAAGTTCAAACTTAGATCTGATCAAATTCAAACTTCAAACCTTCAAAAGTATTTTTTCAGGCCATTTGATAGATGAGATGAGTATGACTCAAGTGGAAAAAGAATCAAATAAATAGTATTTGTAGATTTAAAGATATGCTAAAAGAAAAATGGATTGAATTTGGAATTAAAAACGTTAGGTATTGGCCGACCATGGCAGACATGCCACGCGGCCAGATCTGATTGGGTGTTGGGTATCCATTGACAAACAAAATGGTGGACGGAGGGAGTTTAAGGGAACCAACAACTGCGGCTTATTTAAAAGAAATCGCATGGTTAGGTCAATGTAAAACGGGGAAAACCGAAAATAAACCATGAATTAACCCGTACCGATTTAATCTAAAATAAAACCTACTAAATATAATCTACACTTTTGAAGGAGATTGGACAATGGAGGCATACCACGGCGAGGACGAGGCGAGGATGGCTCAGTGGTCATAGTGATGACACTCTGGTGATCTTTGATGGCGGCGGAGAGGTCGGTCGGGTGCGGCAGAGCAAGGGGGTCTTGGGGGTGGTCTCGGCGGATGCTACTTCTTGAGCTTGCGTTGGTTCTTCCCTTGAAGAGGAAAGGGTGATGCAACAAAGTAGAGATAAGTATTCCCCTCAGTTAAGAATCAAGGTATCAATCCAGTAGGAGATACAACCAAGTCCCCAATCTATGCACCTGAACAAACAATCAAACACTTGCACCCAACACGATATAGGGGATGTCAGTCCCTTCACGGTCACTTGCAAAGGTGAGATCTAATAGAGATAGATGTAAAGTATTACTATAACATAAAACAAAATAAAAGTAAATAAATTGTAGAATTTTTTTGGGTTTTCTTGGTTTATAGATCTAAAAATATATGATGGAAAATAGACCCGGTGCCATAGGTTTCACTAGAGGCTTCTCTCTTGAAGGAAGATAATACGGTGGGTGAACAAATTACAGTCGAGCAATTGATAGAAAAGCGCAAAGTTATGACGTTATCCAAGGCAATGATTATGCATATAGGCATCACGTCCGTGTCAAGTAGACCGAAACAATTCTGCATCTACTTCTATTACTCCACACATCGACCGCTATCCAGCATGCATCTAGAGTATTAAGTTCATAAGAACAGAGCGACGCCTTAAGCAAGATGACATGATGTAGAGGGATAAACTCAAGCACTATGATGAAAACCCCATCTTTTTACCCTTGATGACAATGATACAAATACGTGCCTCGCTACACCTATTTTGTCACTAGGTGAGGACACCGCAAGATTGAACCCAAAACTAAGCACCTCTCCCATTGCAAGAAAGAACAATCTAGTTGGCCAAACCAAACCAATAATCCGAAGAGAAATACAAAGATAGCAAATCATGCATATAATAATTCAAAGAAGATTCAAATAATATTCATAGATAAGCTCATCATAAATCCATAATTCATCGGATCTCGACAAACACACCGCAAAAGAAGATTACATCAGATAGATCTCCAAGAACATCGAGGAGAACATGGTATTGAGGATCAAAGAGAGAGAGAGAGATAGAGAGCAGAAGCCATCTAGCTACTTGCTATGGACCCATAGGTCTGTGGTAAACTACTCACGCTTCATCGGAAGGGTAATAGAGTTGATGTAGAAGCCCTCCATGATCAAATCCCCCTCCGGCAGGGTGCGGGAAAAGGTCACAAGATGGGATCTCACACGTACAGAAGGATACAACGGCATAAAAGTATTTTGGTGGGAACTTCGGTCGTTTGGGGATATTTGGGAATTTATAGGCCAAAGATTAGGGTTGGAGGAGTCCCGTGGGGCCCACAAGCTAGGGGGCGCACCCCCCAAGGGCGTGCCCTAATGGATTGTGGAGCCCTTGGGACTCTTCTGACTTTGTCTCCAATTCCTATGTGTGTCTTCTGGTCCAAGAAAAATCATCATAAAGTTTTATTCCCTTTGGACTTTGTTTGATATTCCTTTTCTGTAAAACTTAAAAACAAGGAAAAAACGAAAACTAGCACTGGGCTCTGGGTTAATAAGTTAGCCCCAAAAATAATATAAAATAGCATATTAATGCATATAAAACATCCAAAACAGGTAATATAATAGCATGGAACAATAAAAAATTATAGATATGTTGGAGACATATCAAGCATCCCCAAGCGTAATTCCTGCTCTTCCTCGAGTAGGTAAATGATAAAAACAATTTTTTTAATGTGGAATGCTACCTAACATATTTATCCATGTAATTTTATTTGTTGTGGCTTGAATATTCAGATCCATAAGATTCAAAACAAAAGTTTAATATTGATATAAAAACAATAATATTTCAAGCATACTAATAAAGCAATCATGTCTTCTCAAAATAACATGGCCAAAGAAAGTTATCGCTACTCCATCTTCATCACACAAAGTATTAAATCATGCACAACCCCGATGATAAGCCAAGAAAATGTTTCATACTTTTGATGTTCTCAAACTTTTTCAACCTTCACAGAATATATGAGCGTGAGCCATGGATATAACACTATAGGTGGAATAGAATATGGTGGTTGTGGAGAATACAAAAGAAAGGAGACAGTCTCACATCAACTAGGCGTATCAACGGGCTATGGAGATGCCCATCGATCGATATCAATGTGAGTGAGTAGGGATTGCCATGCAACGGATACACTAGAGCTTATAAGTTAATGAAAGCTCAAAGAGAAACTAAGTGGATGTGCATGCAACTCGCTTGCTCACGAAGACCTAGGGCAATTTGAGGAAGCCCATCATTGGAATATACAAGCCAAGTTGTATAATGAAAAATTCCCACTAGTATATGAAAGTGACAACATAGGAGACTCTCTATCATGAAGATCATGGTGCTACTTTGAAGCACAAGTGTGGAAAAGGGATAGTAGCATTGCCACTTCTCTCTTTTCTCTCATTTTTTCTCTATTAATCCCTTTTCCGTTGGGCTTCTTTGGCCTCTGATTGCGGCTTGAACTACGTCGGTATTTCCTCAAAGAGGAAGGGATGATGCAGCACAACTATGGTAGGTATTTCCCTCAGTGATGAGACCAAGGTTATTGAACAAATAGGAGAACCACGTGATACGTCTCCAACGTATCTATAATTTTTGATTGTTCCATGCTATTATATTATCTGTTTTGGATGTTTAAGGGGCTTTAATATGCTCATTTATATTATTTTTAGGACTAACCTATTAATCGGAGGCCCAGTGCCAGTTTCTATTTTTTGCCTATTTTTGAGTTCCATAGAAAAGGAAAACCAAACGGAATCCAAACGGAATGAAACCTTCGTGACGATCTTTCTTGGACCGAAAGCAAACCAGGAGACTTGGGGTGGAAGTTCGGAACTCCGTGAGGCGGCCACAAGGCAGGAGGGCGCGCCCAGGGGGGTAGGTGCGCCCCCACCCTTGTGGGCCCCATGTAGCTCCACCGATGTACTTCTTTCGCCTATATATACTCTTATACCCTAGATCGATCGCAGAGAGCCATGAAACCACTTTTCCACTGCCATAACCTTCTGTACCCGTGGGATCCCATATTGGGGCCTTTTTCGGTGATCTGCCGGAGGGGGAATCGATCACGGAGGGCTTATACATCAACACCATAGCCTCTCCGATGAAGCGTGAGTAGTTTACCAAAGACCTTCTGGTCCATAGTTATTAGCTAGATGGCTTCTTCTCTCTCTCTCTTTGATTCTCAGTACAAAGTTATCCTCGATGTTCTTGGAGATCTATTTGATGTAATATTCTTTTGCGGTGTGTATGCCGAGATCAGATGAATTGTGGGTTTATGAACATGTAACGCCCACGATGCGGCTATATCTCCCACGTGTCGAAGCACGACTTAGAGGCATAACCGCATTGTAAGCAATGTCGCAAGTGAGGTAATCTTCACACAACCCATGTAATACATAAGGGAAAGAGATACATAGTTGGCTTACAATCTCCACTTCACACAATACACGAATATAACAATACATCATCCAGATACACACAAGGTCCGACTACGGAACCCAAAATAAAAGAAGACTACCCCACATGCTACACAGATCCCTGATCCACCCAACTGGGCTCCACTACTGATCAACTGAAAATGGAACAACATAGCGAACACGATCTTCATCGAGCTCCTTCTTGAGCTTGGTTGTGTCACCTGCACGATATCATCGAGCACCTACAAACTGGTTTTGGAAGTATCTGTGAGTCATGGGGACTCAGCAATTTCACACCCTCGCGATCAAGACTATTTAAGCTTATGGGTAGGTAAAAGGTATGAGGTGGAGCTGCAGCAAGCGACTAGCATATATGGTGGCTAGCTTACGCAAAAGAAAGCGAGAAGAGAAGGCAAAGCACGTTCGAGAATCTATGATCAAGAAGTGATCCTAGAACAACCTACGTCAAGCATAACTCCAACACCGTGTTCACTTCCCGGACCCCGCCGAGAAGAGACCATCACGGCTACACACGCGGTTGATGCATTTTAATTAAGTTAAGTTTCAGGTTTTCTACAACCGGACATTAACAAATTCCCATCTGCCCATAACCGTGGGCACGGCTTTTGAAAGTTCAAATCCCTGCAGGGGTGTCCCAACTTAGCCCATCACAAGCTCTCACGGTCAATGAAGGAAATTCCTTCTCCCAGGAAGACCCGATCAGGCTCGGAATCCCGGTTACAAGACATTTCGACAATGGTAAAACAAGACTAGCAAAGCCACCCGAATGTGCCGACAAATCCCGATAGGATCTACACATATCTCATTCTCACGGCACACCGGATTGTCCAAACTTCCGGTAGGCCAGCCCAGAGTTGCCCCTGGTGGCCACCGATGGCTGACAAGTTGGACCAACACTCAAAGGAGCACTGGCCGGGGGGTTTAAATAAAGATGACCCTTGGGCAGGCCCACCCAAGGGAAAGAAAAGGCTAGGTGGCAAATGGTAAAACCAATGTTGGGCCTTGCTGGAGGAGTTTTATTCAAGGCGAACTGTCAAGGGGTTCCCATTATAACCCAACCGTGTAAGGAACGCAAAAACATAACACCGGTATGACGAAAACTAGGGCGGAAAGAGTGGAACAAAACACCAGGCATAAGGCCGAGCCTTCCACCCTTTACCAAGTATATAGATGCATTAATTAAATAAGATATATTGTGATATCCCAACAACAATCCACGTTCCAACATGGAACAAACTCCAATCTTCACCTGCAACTAACAACGCTATAAGAGGGGCTGAGCAAAGCGGTAACATAGCCAAACAATGGTTTGCTAGGACAAGGTGGTTAGAGGATTGGCTTAAGAAAATGGGAGGCATGATAAGAAAGTGGTAGGTATCGCAGCATAGGCATAGCAAAAGAGCGAGCATCTAGCAAGCAAAGATAGAAGTGTTTTCAAGGGTATGGTCATCTTGCCTGCAAAGTTCTCTGAGAAGAACGGAAGCTTGAACCTCGTAAGCCTACTCAACGAGCTCCTCGAACACGAACTCGTCTCCCAGCTCTACCCAAGCAAGAACAACAAGCAAAGGGAGACACAATCAACCACGTGCAATGCACAAACAACAAGATGCAAAACATGTCATGATATGCGGGATGCGATACGTGATGCATATGCATGATTTGGAAAGCAAAGATTGAACCAGGCCTCAACTTGGAAAACCAAGAGTGCAACTGGAAAGAGGAGTTGATTTTGGTCAAAATCGATATAAAGATCACCGGAATCGGATGCACGGTTTGGAAATGGCAAGCAAAACAAATATGGCACCGGACTGCGATTAACAGCACGTGGCCATCTAAATGCATCAAGATAAATAAGCTACTGCACTCAAACATAGCAACAAAATACATGGCATGGGTCCACTCAAGACGATTGACAAAAGATGAACACTGAGCTACGGCTAATTCGCTCAATAGCAGGTTCAAACAAGCATGGCAAAAGTGCAAAAGATATCAGGTTTCAGACTTAGTGAAATTAGCAACATGTCAGGAATTTAACATCAGGAAGAAATGTTTAGAGCACGATAACTACATGCTACGGGAACATATCATGGCAAAGCAAAGCATGGCATGAAGCTACTCAAAGCATAAAACAAAAGTCCCTTACGGACCATAAGCCAAAAGGGATCAGAAAATACAATTGCAAGCATGTGAACATAGCAATTAACGAAAACAGATACAGACTTGGTGAAAAACTGGAGCATGCAAAATAGATATCAAGTAGGCATGTTTACGAGCTCGATGCACTGACTAAAAAGCATGGCATGATAATTAAGCATACACCCGGCAAGTAGACATGGCATAGAAGCTAGAAATGGCAAGAACAACAACATAGCATGCACGGATCAACAAAAACAAGCTTGACAAAATTGCTAAACATGTTAACAATCTGCCAGGAACATTTTATAGCAAAAGTAGAGCTCGATTGTCTCAAGCTAGTGTGCTCCATAATTGCAAACAAAGAAATGGATGGATACAGCACAACATCATCTACCAAACATCCTTACTGGTCATGCTCAAAAGAGGCATAGATCTCTCGGAAATAACATGAACATATGGCATAAAAATAATAACAAGACAAGGACTTAGAATATTTCTAAGTCCCTGAAATCAGCAACATTAAGTAAGCTACTTTGCATGCTTGTGCTAGTCACCACAAAGATCACAAAATACATGGCATACACCTCTGTAAAGATAACATGGCATACTTCAAAACACATTTAGAGCTCAGGATCATAGCATGCACACATTAATCAGGGCAAAAATGACAAATGAGCAAATGCTGATACGGATCTGAAACTAACATCACATAGCCCTCTTCCAACATAATTTAGGGCATCAAGATGAACTCAAATGAAAATGATGCAATGAGATTAAATGAAGTGCTCGTCGGGACGAACATTTTGATATGCTACACACACAAATCGGAGCCACGGTGATGAAGTTATGATGCGATGAACAGAGGCATATGAATCTGGAAATTTGAGGGCTGAGTCGATTAAAAAAACAGGCGGGTGCTGAATAACTAAAACGTGCTCAGGGCGTGGTGTAGCGGACGATCACCACTGGGCCGAACCCAGAAGGACGGAGAGGCGGGCCGGCTGGAGCTGGGCCTGGGAGGCCCAGCCGTGACCTGCGAGGCCCACGCGGGGGTGAGGTCAACGGGCACGGGGAGCGAGCGGCTCCTCTGCTCGCTCCTGAGCGGTCATGGCGGTGGCGGCGTGGCACGACAGGGCCGGCGAGGGTGAAGGTCAGGGAAGGCAGAACAAGCAGATCAGGCCGGGAACCGGTGGATCTGGCCCTCGGCGGTGGCGGACGGTGTACTAGGCGACCCGAGGCTCCATGGTGGGGTTGCCCTGCGAAGAAGAGGGAGAGGGCATGAGAGAGAGCACGGGGAGGAAGGGAAGAAGGCCAGGCGGCGAGGAGCTCGCCTGAGAGATCACCAGCGGCGGCACGGCGGGCCCCGGCGACGAGCTGCAGCATCGAGGGGCTCCTCCCCTCGAGCATGAATCTGGAACGAGCGCGGTGGTGGGGATCCGGACCTGCGCGGGCCTCAGATGGGCTCGGCAGGCCCGCGGCGAAGTGGGGCGCTGGGGAGACACGTGGCGGCGCGCTAGAGGAGGAGGGAGGCGGCGCTGCTGAGGTGGCAGCCCCTGATAGGCCGAAGTGAGGTGGCAGCAGGGTGGACATGTCCGGGCGGCGGGAGGAAGTGTCCGGCGGCGCGAGGAGGAGTTTGCTAGGGTTTTGGACTGCGTGAAAATTCGGGGAGAGCCACATGTATATAGGTGGAGGGAGCTAGGGGAGTCCAAATGAGGTACGGTTTTCGGCCACGCGACCGTGATCGAACGACCGAGATGATGGAGGAGGTTTAGGTGGGTTTTGGGCCACTTTGGAGGGGTGCTGCGCTGCAACACACACGAGGCCTTTTCGGTCCCTCGGTTAACCGTTGGAGTATCAAGCGAAGTCCAAATGGCACGAAACTTGACAGGCGGTCTACCGGTAGTAAACCAAGGCCGCATGACAAGTCTCGGTCCAATCTGAAAACGTTTAACACCCGCACACGAAAAGAGGTAGAAAGGGACACCGAAGGACATAGGAGCACCGGATTGCAAAACGGACAACGGGGAAAAAGCTCGGATGCATGAGACGAACATGTGTGCAAATGCGATGCACATGATGACATGATATGAGATGCATGACACGCAAGCAAAAGACAAGGCAACAACAGCGAATAACTGGAAGACACCTGGCACATCGGTCACGGGGCATTACAACACTTCACCACTACGAGAGGATCTCATCCCGAGATCTAGAATGGCACCGGAGGGAAAACAGAAGAGAAAGAGAAGAGGTAAAACTAAGTTGCTTCTCTGACCAATGAGTGAGACCAAATAACCTTGAGAGGTTGAACAAATAGAAAGAAAGAATGCAATGAAGAAGAACAAAGTTGAAAACACTCCGGTAGGCAAGAGGAACAAGGAAGAACAAATTCGGACAGCACTCTGTTTGAAAAGTGATATGAAACTTGATAAGATGAAAAGAACTTGAGCTGAGGACACAACACTACGGTTAAATGGATAACCCAAGAAAAGAACATGATCCTGACAAAAACAAGAAGATGGGTTGAAGAGAGCAACATCACAATGCCTCCAGAACAAAAGTAAGAATGGAATGGAATTAACGAACGGAAACACGATCTTGAGAGAGCACGCTTACAACAAATGCTAGAGCGGAGTTGTTGCAAAAACCAACAACGAAAATAATAAGCTTGATGTGGCCTTATGGAATACATCTCCAATTATGAGGTGACAACCTGCCACTCACGGGAAAAAGAATTGGATTGATATGAACAAGGAGACGAGAAACTAATTTCACCGGGAGGATAGATGAAGAACTTGGGTCATTTATGAGCACCATAAATAGCAAGAATCCTTAGGGAAGGCTTTAGGTGAAATATAACCCAAGATAACTCCAACGAAGAGGTTGATGGATTTAAAATACCTCATTCTTTATAACTTGTGAACCATGAAACACGAAGGAAAATTATCAACAATGACATAACACCACCTCCAATGATACAATAGAAAGAATTGCACTCCGGATTGCAAGATGAAGGAAACTTGAGCTCCTTAGAAAAGAATCTTGATGAACACTTCGAGCAGGAATTAAATCCTTGATGAACCATCATGTAGAACCTCCATGAAGAACTCTGGTAATAAAAGAATGATCACACGAAAGGAAGGATGAAAAGAATAAGGTTGAAGCCATGCTATGATTAGATGAAGCTTTGCGACGAGATAAAATGGAAACTTGGAACTCCGGAAAAGAAAAGATGAAACAAGTGAAACCGAGAATTTGATGGACCTCCAGAATAAGGAATTAAACACTTGGGTGAAACACGAATAAGAATTACGTTATGCTTATCCTTCACCAATTTAAATTGATGACAAGCAATGGATTTTTGCATACTACTTATTCTTGTAGAAAAGATTACGAGAGATATAACATGAACTTGAGAATGTCTTCCACGAACCACCGTTAGGATTTGGAAGAACGAATAAATTGATATGATAACCAAGGAAGAGAACTCTTGAACGAACCACCGTAAGAATTGAAAACGAACGAAGTAAAAGGGAATAATCGCCGGTAAGAATTAGCAAATAACAAAGATACTTGAGAGAATTTAGATCCATGAGAACGAAGAGATCCTGAACTGATTAGAGGATATTTGAACGATGCACCGGTAAGATTTGGAGAATGCGAGCTGAAAGCTGAAATGAATAATATTTGTAAAGATGGCCTTCGGAGTAAATAAATGGAAAACAACTCATGAAATGCTCCGGATGGGTGAAAAGAATTCTCACGCTCAAAAACAATTATGAGAGAATGGCCTCAAACTAGAACCACGAATCTCTGAGAGAACGGATAAGATATGGAGGTAAAACTCTTCTTTGGTCTTCAAACGCAGAGAATGACAATGAGAAACACCACCATGAATTGTTGAGTCACTCTGGAATGAAAATTGGAGAGGTTGAACCAACGATGAAAAGAATTTGAAAGATCTTGGAGAAAGACAATTGACTGATGATAAATCATTCTTATGTCAAACTTTAGAAAAGAATTTGAGAAGCTCCGGAAAAATAAGAAGAGTCAGGTAAGATCCTGGGAAAATACCTGTGGGTTAGGGCCCACTCAAAAGATACACCGTAGAATGATTTAAAAGAGAGAAAGCACCGGTTGAATTAAATGGCTAGAATGAGATAACAATCTCGAAAGAGCTTAAAAGGATTACGAAAGCAGAGTGGAAACACGAATCTTCGAGATATCTTGAACACTCCAGAACAATTGAATAGCAAGCGGGGAAGATTAAGAGGTGCACCGGCATGAGAAAGCATTGAAATGAGGAAAGGGTATGATCAAAAAAGCTTGACTTGAATCCACCGAAGAAGAAAAGAATGGAGAATATTGAACTAGTAGAGCATCTTCACGAGAACCACCGGGTAAGAACGTTGATTGAAAGAATGGAGAGACTTCACATGAATAAGATGGATACTCAATTAAGGAATCCGAGTCCTTGAAGAAAAAAAGGTGGGAGGGAGGGACAACAAAGACAACTTGGGATGGATGAAATGAACACCGTTGAGAAGAACTTGAGTTGATCTTGCAGAATTTTGAAATGATTGGATCCACTTGAAGTGAAGCACATCGGTTGAAAATAATTGGCATAACAATCTCGATTATCAAGAAGGATTGTTATTAACATAGAAATATGAGAACACCATTTAGGAAAGGTATGGAATCAACACATGACATTGAAGCAACTCGAATACCACCACTCAAAACAAAACCAAGGATTGGCTTGCAAAATAAGCCAGAACAAACATATGATAGAGATTTCGTCCGAAGTTTTCATGGTGGGGCCCACACGGGCTCGATTGTACAGCACCATCATGTACAAGGCAGTGCACATGACATACGAAGCGTCCCCGA
This sequence comes from Triticum dicoccoides, assembly GCF_002162155.2. NCBI lineage: Eukaryota > Viridiplantae > Streptophyta > Magnoliopsida > Poales > Poaceae > Triticum > Triticum dicoccoides. The sequence goes on along the minus strand of NC_041382.1, from coordinate 233,791,887 downwards.
GTCAGCATAGCCAAGGACTCTTTAAGACACAACGAGACCACTGTAAAACCAACCGTGGATAGGCGGACCACTAGACGTCGAACCCCAATTTCATATCATACATCTGTCGGAAAGATATCCTGAGAGCTACTTGAATTCCCACTTATAAACTCCCGAAACTTTCTGGTTATGCAATCAGGTGTTGGGGATATAGGGGAAGCATAATATCTCACCCAAAACTAACAAATCCTACATCCAGCTGTATCCATCCTTCAACACATAACCAAGAAACCTTCGGAAATCATTTACCTCGACCTTCGAAAAGCATCCGTTATACGAGTTATGGCAATACTCCCGAACTCCCGCCCAAGTACTGGGTGGCATCGAGGTTATCTCACCAACAACTGCATAAAGGAGATTTTCGATGTCGGCGAAACTCAGGTATTCCAGAACTGCAACGATAAAATTGTGACGACAACACCTCGGAGCTCAACTCCCCAAGACACTGCCACAAGCACTAAATGTCAGGAGGCACCAAGAACAATGTTTTCGTCACAAAACCATCAGAACGATTCCAAGATATCCTTGTGATCCTAAATTTTTTTTAGTGAAATTTGAGAAGAGAAGAGTCAAAACTCTACGTCAGGATGCCTCACCAGAGCGACGAAGGGACTAAGGAGTAAAAAGAATCCTAACTCTCCGACATATATAATCCTAAATGACTCAAAACATTTTTCTAGACTCAACAACGCCAGCGATTCGATCAAGCAGGGGGGCTCCTAAGTCGGGGAGGGCTCTGATACCAACTTGTAACACCCATGACGCGTCTATATCTCCCACGTGTCGAAGCACGACTTAGAGGCATAACCGCATTGTAAGCAATATCGCAAGTGAGGTAATCTTCACACAACCCATGTAATACATAAGGGAAATAGATACATAGTTGGCTTACAATCGCCACTTCACACAATACATGAATATAACAACACATCATCCAGATACACACAAGGTCCGACTACGGAACCCAAAATAAAAGAAGACTACCCCAAATGCTACATAGATCCCCGATCATCCCAACTGGGCTCCACTACTGATCAACTAAAAACGGAACAACATAACAAGCATGATCTTCATCGAGCTCCTCCTTGAGCTTGGTTGCGTCACCTGCACGATATCATCGAGCACCTGCAAACTGGTTTTGGAAGTATCTGTGAGTCACGAGGACTCAGCAATCTCACACCCTCGCGATCAAGACTATTTAAGCTTATGGGTAGGTAAAAGGTATGAGGTGGAGCTGCAGCAAGCGACTAGCATATATGGTGGCTAACTTACGCAAAAGAGAGCGAGAAGAGAAGGCAAAGCACGTTTGAGAATCTATGATCAAGAAGTGATCCTAGAACAACCTACGTCAAGCATAACTCCAACACCGTGTTCACTTCTCGGACCCCGCCGAGAAGAGACCATCACGGCTACACACGCGGTTGATGCATTTTAATTAAGTTAAGTTGTAGGTTTTCTACAACCGGACATTAACTAATTCCTATCTGCCCATAACCGCGGGCATGACTTTCAAAAGTTCAAATCCCTGCAGGGTTGTCCCAACTTAGCCCATCACAAGCTCTCACGATCAAGAAAGGATATTCCTTCTCCCAGGAAGACCCAATCAGGCTCGGAATCCCGGTTACAAGACATTTCGACAATGGTAAAACAAGACCAGCAAAGCCACCCGAATGTGTCGACAAATCCCGATAGGAGCTGCACATATCTCGTTCTCAGGGCACACCGGATTGTCCAAACTTCTGGTAGGCCAGCCCAGAGTTGCCCCTGGTGGCCACCGGTGGCTGACAAGTTGGACCAACACTCAGAGGAGCACTGGCCCGGCGGTTGAAATAAAGAAGACCCTTGGGCAGATCTACCCAAGGGAAAGAAAAGGCTAGGTGGCAAATGGTGAAACCAATGTTGGGCCTTGCTGTAGGAGTTTTATTCAAGGCAAACTGTCAAGGGGTTCCCATTATAACCCAACCGTGTAAGGAATGCAAAGACAAGGAACATAACACCGGTATGACGGAAACTAGGGCGGCAAGAGTGGAACAAAACACCAGGCATAAGGTCGAGCCTTCCACCCTTAACCAAGTATATAGATGCATTAATTAAATAAGAGATATTGTGATATCCCGACAACAATCCATGTTCCAACATGGAACAAACTCCAATCTTCACCTGCAAATAACAATGCTATAAGAGGGGCTGAGCAAAGCGGTAACATAGCCAAACAACGGTTTGCTAGGACAAGGTGGTTAGAGGCTTGGATTAATAATATGGGAGGCATGATAAGCAAGTGGTAGGTATCGCAGCATAGGCATAGCAAAAGGGCGAGCATCTAGCAAGCAAAGATAGAAGTGATTTCGAGGGTATGGTCATCTTGCCTACAAAGTTCTCCGAGAAGAACAAAAGCTTGAACCTCGTAAGCGTACTCAACGGGCTCCTTGAACACGAACTCGTCTCCTAGCTCTACCCAAGCAAGAACAACAAGCAAAGGGAGACATAATCAACCACGTGCAATGCACAAACAACATGATGCAAAACATGTCATGATATGCGGGATGCGATACGTGATGCATATGCATGATTTGGAAAGGAAATATTGAACCATGCCTCAACTTGGAAAACCAAGAGTGCCACTAGAAAGAGCAGTTGATTTCGGTCGAAATCGATATAAAGATCACCGGAATCGGATGCACGGTTTGGAAATGGCAAGCAAAACAAATATGGCACCGAACTACGATTAACAGCACGTGGCCATCTAAATGCATCAAGATAAATAAGCTACTGCACTCAAATATAGCAACAAAATACATGGAAGGGGTGCACTCACGATCCTTGACAAAAGATGAACACTGAGCTATGGATAATTCACTCAATAGCAGGTTCAAACAAGCAGGGCAAAAGTGCAAAAGATATCAGGTTTCAGACTTTGTGAAATTAGCAACATGTCAGGAATTTAACATCAGGAAGCAATGTTTAGAGCACGATAAATACATGCTACGAGAACATATCATGGAAAAGCAAAGCATGGCATGAAGCTACTCAAAGCATAAAACAAAAGTCCCTTACGGACCATAAGCCAAAAGGGATCAGAAAATACAATTGCAAGCATGTGAACATAGCAATTAACGAAAACAGATACAGACTTGGTGAAAGACTGGAGCATGCAAAACAGATATCAAGTAGGCATGTTTACGAGCTCGATGCACTCACTACAACAACATAATCTAAACATACACCCGGCAAGTAGAAATGGCATAGAAGCTAGACATGGCAAGAACAACAACATAGCATGCATGGATCAACAACAACAAGCTTGACAAAATTGCTAAACATGTTAACAATCTGCCAGGAACATTTTATAGGAAAAGTAGAGCTCGATTGACTCAAGCTAGTTTGCTCCATAATTGCAAACAAAGACATCGATGGATAGAGCACAACATCATCTACAAAACATCCTTACTGGTCATGCTCAAAAGAGGCATAGATCTCTCGGAAACAACATGAACATATGGCATAAAAATAATAACAGGACAAGGACTTAGAATATTTGTAAGTCCCTGAAATCAGCAACATTAAGTAAGCTACTTTGCATGCTTGTGCTAGTCACCACAAAGATCACAAAATACATGGCATACACGTCTGTAAAGATAACATGGCATACTTCAAAACACATTTAGAGCTCAGGATCATAGCATGCACACATTAATCATGGCAAAAATGACAAATGAGAAAATGCTGATACAGATCTGAAACTAACATCACATAGCCCTCTTCCAACAGAATTTAGGGCATCAAGATGAACTCAAATGAAAATGATGCAATGAGATGAAATGAAGTGCTTGTCGGGACGAACGTTTTGATATGCTACACGCACGAATCGGAGCCACGGTGATGAAGTTATGATGCGATGAACAGAGGCATATGAATCTGGAAATTTCAGGACTGAGTCGATTTGGAAAAAAAATAGGCGGGCGTTGAATAACTAAAACGTGCTCAGGGCGTGGTGTAGAGGGCGCTCACCACTGGGCCTAACCCAGAAGGACGGAGAGGCAGGCCGAGGCGGGCCGGCTGGAGCTGGGCCTGGGAGGCCGAGCCGTGGCCTACGAGGCCCACGCGAGGGTGAGGTCAACGGGCACGGGGAGCGAGCGGCTCCTCTGCTTGCTCCCGAGCGGTCATGGCGGTGGCGGCGGCGTGGCATGATAGGGCCGGCGAGGGTGAAGGTCAGGGACAGCGGAACGAGCAGATCAGGCCGGGAACCGGTGGATCCAGCCCTCGGTGGCAGCGGACGGTGTACTAGGCGACCCGAGGCTCCATGGCGGGGTTGCCCTGCAAAGAAGAGAGAGAGGGCATGGGAGAGAGCACGGGGAGGAAGGGAAGAAGGCCGGGCGGCGAGGAGCTCGCCTGAGAGATCACCGGCAGCGGCACAGCAGGCCTCGGCGACAAGCTGTAGCATCGAGGGGCTCCTCCCCTTGAGCGTGAACCTGGAACGAGCGCGGTGGCGGGGATCCGGGCGTGCGCGGGCCTCAGATGGGCTCGGCGGGCCCGCGGCGAAGTGGGGCGCTGAGGAGGGAGGCGGCGCTGCTGAGGTGGCAGCCCCTTATAGGCCAAAGCGAGGTGGCAGCGGGGTGGACATGTCCGGCCGACGCAGGAGGAAGTGTCCGGCGGCGCGGGGAGGAGTTTGCTAGGGTTTTGGACTGGCGAAAATTCAGGGATAGCCACATATATATAGGTGGAGGGAGCTAGGGGAGTCCAAATGAGGTGTGGTTTTCGGCCACGCGATTGTGATCGAATGACGGAGATGATGGAGGAGGTTTAGGTGGGTTTTGGGCCACTTTGGAGGGGTGTTGGGATGCAACACACACGAGGCCTTTTCGGTCCCTCGGTTAACCGTTGGAGTATCAAACAAAGTCCAAATGGCACGAAACTTGACAGGCGGTCTACCGGTAGTAAACCAAGGCCGCATGGCAAGTCTCGGTCCAATCCGAAAACGTTTAACACCCGCACATGAAAAGAGGATAGAAAGGGACACCAGAGGACATAGGAGCGCCGGATTGCAAAACGGACAACGGGGAAAAAGCTCGGATGCATGAGACGAACATGTATGCAAATGTGATGCACATGATGGCATGATATGAGATGCATGACACGCAAGCAAAAGATAAGGCAACAACAGCGAATAACTGGAAGACACCTGGCACATCGGTCACGGGGCGTTACTGAACAAGATTATCTATGAATATTATTTGGTTCTTCTCTGAATTCTTATATGCATGATTTGATATCTTTGCAAGTCTCTTCGAATTATCGGTTTAGTTTGGCCTACTAGATCGATCTTCTTGCAATGGGAGAAGTGCTTAGCTTTTGGTTTAAGCTTGCGGTGTCCTTTCCTAGTGACAGTAGGGGCAGCAAGGCACGTATTGTATTGTTGCCATCAAGGATAAAAAGATGGGGTTTATATCATATTGCTTGAGTTTATCCCTCTACATCATGTCATCTTGCTTAAAGCGTTAGTCTATTCTTATGAACTTAATACTCTAGATGCATGCTGGATAGCGGTCGATGTGTGGAGTAATAGTAGTAGATGCAGAATAGTTCCGATCTACTTTACAGGAACGTGATGCCTATATTCACAATCATTGCCTAGATATTCTCATAACTATGCACTTTTCCAACAATTGCTTGGCAGTAATTTGTTCACCCATCGTAATACATGCTATCTTGAGAAAAGCGACTAGTGAAACCTATGGCCCCCGGGTCTCCTTCTTATTACATTGCATCTCTTTTATTTACATCGCATCTCGTTTACTATTTTGCAATCTTTACTTTCCAATCTATATAACAAAAATACCAAAAATATTTACTTTACTATCTTTATCAGATCTCACTTTTGCGAGTGACTGTGAAGGGATTGACAACCCCTTTATCGCGTTGGTTGCAAGGTTTTTGATAGTTTGTATAGGTACTAGGTGACTTGTGCATTGTCTCCTTCTGGATTGATACCTTGGTTCTCAAAAACTGAGGGAAATACTTATGCTACTTTGCTGCATCACCCTTTCCTCTTCAAGGGAAAACCAACGCATGCTCAAGTGGTAGCAAGAAGGATTTTTGGCGCCATTGTCGGGGAGATCTACGCCAAGTCAAGACATACCAAGTACCCATCATAAACTCTTCTCCCTTGCATTACATTATTTTCCATTCGCGTGTCGTTTTCCTCTCCTCCACTTCTAAAACAATTTTCGAAAAGATTTGCTCTTTTCTTCGCCCTTGTTCTGTTTGTCCTTCTGTTTGCTCGTATTACCATGTGCCTTCTATTTGCTTGCATCCTCGCTTGCTAAAAATCTATTGATATGGATCCTCATCCACTTGCTAATCTTTTTAAAAGATCCAATTACGATGAACCAATTGCTAGTGACTTGAGTGCACTAGATTATCTTTATGAGGTTTTGCTTGAAATTCGTGAATCTGAAAACTTTGATGAAGTGTTGAAAGAAGAAAATTACAAAGTGATTCACGATAGCCCCTTGAATGAAAAGCATGATTGCAATGATGTTATTATAAATTCCATTAATGTCAATTGTGTTAATGATATGCAAAACCCTAAGCTTGGGGAAGCTAGTTTTGCTATGTCCACTACTTGTTGCAATGATCATGATTGGGGTGATTCTTCTTATTATCTCGAAAATTTATTTAAGCCCCATGATGAATATGAGATTGATAATAATGTTTGCAATAATACTGTAAGTGGGTTTGGAAGAGTGTCAACTTTAGATCCCACATATTTGGATAATGTTCAATCTTATGAAGCTTTTGATAAAAGTGGGTTTGGAGAGGTCATGACTTTAGTTAATGATATTCCCACTATTTTGGAAGAGTGTCAACTTCGCATACATGTGGATCATGTAGAGAAAATTTTAGGTGATAGCTATATTGTTGAATTTGAATATGACCCTACATGCAATTATTATAAGAGAGGAAAATATGGTTGTAGAAATTTTCATGTTACTAAATTACCTCTCGTCATGTTGAGATTGCCATTGTTTCTTTCTTCTTCCATGCATATGCTAGTTTTTGCTTGTCTTGATAAGTTGTTTGCTTATAAAATGCCTATGAATAGGAAGTATGTTAGACTTAGATGTGTTTGTCACGTGTTTTATGATGCACTCTCTGTATTTCAATTGATATCTTTCTTGTGAGCATCATTAAAATTATCAGTGCCTAGCTAAAAGGCTTTAAAGAAAACGCTTGTTGGGACGCCACCCAATTTTATTTTTGTTTTTTATTTTTGTTCTTGTTTAGTCATAAATAATTCATCTAGCTTCTGTTATGATTGTGTTTTTATGTTTTAATTAGTGTTTGTGCCAAGTAAAGCCTTTAGCATCTTCTTGGGTGATTATTGTTTGATCTTGCTGATAAAAATAGAAAGCATGCGCTCACGAAAATAATTTTCATTTTCTACCAGAGAGCGATAAAATAGTAATTCCAACTGTAGTAGATCAATATAAAAATTATCTTGGTCGTCCTAAGCTTTAAGAATTTTTGGAGTTACAGAAGTATTCGAAACCTCCAGATTGCTACAGACTGTTCTGTTTATGACAGATTCTATTTTTCACGTGTTGTTTGCTTATTTTGATGCATCTAAGGCTAGTATCGGGGGGTATGAACCATAGAGAAGTTGGAATACATTAGGTTTAACACCAATATAAATAAAGAATGAGTTCAGTACAGTACCTTAAAGTGGTGGTTTATTTTCTTATACTAACGGAGCTGATGAGATTTTCTGTTGAGTTTTGTGTTGTGAAGTTTTCAAGTTTTTGGGTAAAAGATTTGATGGATTTTGGAATAAGGAGTGGCAAGACCCTAAGATTGGGGATGACCAAGGCACCCCAAGGTAAAATTCAAGGACAACCAAAAGCCTAAGCTTGGGGATGCCCCGGAAGGCATCCCCTCTTTCGTCTTTGTCCATCGGTAACTTTACTTGAGGGTATATTTTTATTCACCACATGATATGCGTTTTGTTTTGGAGCGTCTTGTATGATTTGAGCCTTTGATTTTTAGTTTACCACAATCATCCTTGCTGTACACACCTTTTGGGAGATACACGCATGAACCAGAATTTATTAGAATACTCTATGTGCTTCACTTATATATTTTGAGCTAGATAATTTTGCTCTAGTGTTTCACTTATATCTTTGTAGAGCACGGTGGTGGTTTTACTTTATAGAAATTATTGATCTCTCATGCTTCACTTATATTATTTTGAGAGTTAGAACAACATGGTAATTTCCTTTGGCTATAAAATTAGTATTAATATGATAGGCGTCCAAGATGGGTATAATAAAAACTTTCATATAAAGTGCATTGAATACTATGAGAAGTTTGATTACTTATGATTGTTTTGAGATATGAAGATGGTGATATTAGAGTCATTCTAGTTGAGTAGTTGTGAATTTGAGAGATACTTGTATTAAAGTTTGTGATTACCGTAGCATGCACGTATGGTGAACAGTTATGTGATGAAGTCGGAGCATGATTTATTTTTTGATTGTCTTCCTTATGAGTGGCGGTCGGGGACGAGCGATGGTCTTTTCCTACCAATCTATCCCCCTAGGAGCAATCGTGTAGTACTTCGTTTAGATAACTAATAGATTTTTGCAATAAGTATGTGAGTTCTTTATGACTAATGTTGAGTACATGGACTATACACACTCTTACCTTCCACCATTGCTAGCCTCTCTAGTACCACGCAACTTTCGCCGGTACCATAAACCCACCATTTACCTTCCTCAAAACAGCCACCATACCTACCTATTATGGCATTTCCATAGCCATTCCGAGATATATTGCCATGCAACTTTCCACCGTTTCGTTTATTATGACACGCTCCATCATTGTCATATTGCTTTGCATGATCATGTAGTTGACATCATATTTGTGGCAAAGCCGCCATTCATAATTTTTCATACATGTCACTATTGATTCATTGCACAGCCTGGTACACCACCGAAGGCATTCACATAGTCATATTTTGTTCTAAGTATCGAGTTGTAGTTCTTGAGTTGTAAGTAAATAAAAGTGTGATGATCATCATTATTAGAGCATTGTCCCAGTGAGGAAAGGATGATGGGGACTATGATTCCCCCATAAGTCAGGATGAGACTCCGGACAAAAAATAAAATAAAATAAAATAAAATAAAAGAGGCCAAAAAAGAAAAGTCCCAAATAAAAAAATGATGAGAGAAGAAGAGAGAAGGGGCAATTCTACTATCCTTTTTCCACACTTGTGCTTCAAAGTAGCACCATGATCTTCATGATAGGCAGTCTCCTATTTTGGCACTTTCATATACTAGTGGGAATTTTTCAGTATAGAACTTGGCTTGTATATTCCAATGATGGGCTTATTCAAAATTCCCTAGGTCTTCGTGAGCAAGCGAGTTGGATGCACACCCACTTAGTTTCTTTTTGAGCTTTCATACACTTATAGCTCTAGTGCATCCATTGCATGGCAATCCCTATTCACTCACATTGATATCTATTGATGGGCATCTCCATAGCCCGTTGATACGCCTAGTTGATGTGAGACTATCTTCTCCTTTTTGTCTTCTCCACAACCACCATTCTATTCCACCTATAGTGTTATGTCCATGGCTCACGCTCATGTATTGCATGAAGATTGAAAAAGTTTGAGAACATCAAAAGTATGAAACAATTGCTTGGCTTGTCATCAGGGTTGTGCATGATTTAAATATTTTGTGTGATGAAGATAGAGCATAGCCATACTATATGATTTTGTAGGGTTAGCTTTCTTTGGCCATGTTATTTTGAGAAGACATGATTACTTTATTAATATGCTTGAAGTATTATTATTTTTATATCAATATTAAACTTTTATTTTGAATCTTTCGGATCTGAACATTCATGCCATGATAAAGAAAATTACATTGATAATTATGTTAGGTAGCATTCCACATAAAAAAATTGTTTCTATGATTTACCTACTCGAGGACGAGCAGGAATTAAGCTTGGGGATGCTTGATACATCTCCAACGTATCTCTATATTTTTATTATTCCATGCTATTATATTATCTGTTTTGGATGCTTAATGGGCTTTAATATGATCTTTTATATTATTTTTAGGACTAACCTATTAACCGGAGGCCCAGTGCCAGTTTCTGTTTTTTTGCCTATTTTAGAATTTACGGAAAAGGAATACCAAGCGGAATGAAACCTTCGCGATGATCTTTCTTGGACCGAAAGAAAACAACTAGACTTGGAGTGGAAGTCTGGAACTCTGGGAGGCGGCCACGAGGCAGGAGGGTGCACCCCCACCCTCATGGCCCCCACGTAGCTCCACCGACATACTTCTTTTGCCTATATATACTCTTATACCCTAGATCGACCGCGGAGATCCACAAAATCACTTTTCCACTGCCGCAACCTTCTGGACCCGTGAGATCCCATCTTGGGGCCTTTTCTGGCGATCTGCCGGAGGGGGCATCGATCACGGAGGGCTTCTACATCAACACCATAGCCTCTCCGATGAAGCATGAGTAGTTTACCACAGACCTTCGAGTCCATAGTTATTAGCTAGGTGGCTTCTTCTCTCTCTTTGATTCTCAATACAAAGTTCTCCTCGATATTCTTGGAGATCTATTCGATGTAATATTCTTTTGCGGTGTGTTTGCCGGGATCCGATGAATTGTGGGTTTATGAACAAGATTATCTATTAATATTATTTGGTTCTTCTCTGAATTCTTATATGCATGATATGATATCTTTGCAAGTCTCTTCGAATTATCAGTTTAGTTTGGCCTACTAGATCGATCTTTCTTGCAATGGGAGAAGTGCTTAGCTTTGGGTTCAAGCTTGCGGTGTCCTTTCCAAGTGACAGTAGGGGCAGCAAGGCACGTATTGTATTGTTGCCATCGAGGATAAAAAGATGGGGTTTATATCATATTGCTTGAGTTTATCCCTCTACATCATGTCGTCTTGCTTAAAGTGTTACTCTGTTCTTATGAACTTAATACCCTAGATGCGTACTAGATAGAGGTCGATGTGCGGAGTAATAGTACTAGATGCAGAATCGTTTCGATCTACTTGACACTGACGTGATGCCTATATTCACAATCATTGCCTAGATATTCTCATAACTATGCACCTTTCTATCAGTTGCTCGGCAGTAATTTGTTCACCCACCGTAATACATGCTATCTTGAGAGAAGCGACTAGTGAAACCTATGGCCCCCAGGTCTCCTTCTTATTATATTGCATCTCTTTTATTTACATCACATCTCATTTACTATTTTGCAATCTTTACTTTCCAACCTATATAACAAAAATACCAAAAATATTTACTTTACTATCTTTATCAGATCTCACTTTTGCGGGTGACTGTGAAGGGATTGACAACCCTTTATCGCGTTGGTTGCAAGGTTCTTGATTGTTTGTGCAGGTACTAGGTGACTTGTGTGTTGTCTCCTACTGGATTGATACCTTGGTTCTCAAAAACTTAGGGAAATACTTACGCTACTTTGCCGCGCCACCCTTTCCTCGTCAAGGGAAAACCAACGCATGCTCAAGAGGTAGCACCACGCAACACCACGTAAACAGCTCCTACACACAAAGAACAAATACTCACAACCCGACGTAAGAGAGGGGGTTTCAATCCCTCATGGGTAAAAATATAGGTAAAATTGTAGTAGATTGGATAAATAGATCTCACGGGAACGCGAGATAAAATAAATCTATACCTACTATTAAAGGGAGGTGATATTCTTGGTTTCGTCCTGCTTTGTTTGGTCCCGCTTCAATTAATTGCACGTACGCTATTTGGTTTATTTACTTGCCACCAATATTGGCCCAACGGAAGAAGGCCATCTGGCGACGCACTGTGGCTCAGGTCCGGAGAAAAAATACCGATGGGAGGGTTCGATCTCATAACCTGCCAGCCGGCCATGCATAGTTTGTTCAACTAACCCAGCTATAGATATGAGTGGATTTTTTTCCCGTTGCAACGCACGGGCCTTTTTGCTAGTAATAATAAATTGCAGCAAGGTATTTTTGGTTTTTTGGATTAATAGATCTAAAAATAAAAGCAAAAATAAAAATAGATCGTGAAGGCAAATATAATAAAGAAGAGACCCGGGGGTCGTAGGTTTCACTAGTGGCTTCTCTTGAGAAAATAGCAATGATGGGTAAACAAATTACTATTGAGCAATTGATAGAACTTCAAATAATCATGATGATATCCAGGCAATGATCATTATATAGGCATGACATCCAAGATTAGTAGACCGACTCCTGCCTGCATCTACTACTATTACTCCACACATCGACCGCTATCCAGCATGCATGTAGTGTATTAAGTTCACGAAGCAATGGAGTAATGCAATAAGAACGATGACATGATGTAGACAAGATATATTTATGTAGAAATAGACCCCATCTTGTTATCCTTAATAGCAACGATACATACGTGTCAGTTCCCCTTCTGTCACTGGGATCAAGCATCGTAAGATTGAACCCATGGAAAAGCACCTCTTCCCATGGCAAGAAACATCGATCTAGTTAGCCTAACTAAACCAAAGATTCTAAGAAGAAATACGAGGCTATAAGTAATCATGCATATCAGAGATCGAAAGACTCAAATAACTTTCATGGATAAAAACATAGATCTGATCATAAACTCAAAGTTCATCGGATCCCAACAAACACACCGCAAAAGGAGTTACATCAAATAGATCTCCAAGAGACCATTGTATTGAGAATCAAGAGAGAGAAAGAGAGGAAGCCAACTAGCTACTAACTACGGACCCGAAGTTCTACAAAGAACTAATCACGCATCATCAGAGAGGAACAAATGAGGATGATGAACCCCTCTGTGATGGTGTTTAGATTGGATCTAGTGTTTCTGGAACTTGCGGCGGCTGGAATTGATTTTCGTTGACTCCCCTAGGGTGTCTAGAATATTGGGGTATTTATAGAGCAAAGAGGCATTGCGGGAGGCCACCGAGGTGGGCACAACCTACTTGGGCACGCCTGGGGGCCCAGGTGCGCTCTGGTGGGTTGTGCCCCCTCGGGGCACTCTGAGGCTCCCAATTTGACATACACTAATCATGCATGCAAACGTGTACGATTAAGATCAGGGACTCATCGGAAGATATCACAACACAACTCTAGACACAAATTAAAATAATACAAGTTTTATATTACAAGCCAGGGCTTCCAGGGCTCGAATACATAAGCTCGAAAACACAAGAGTCGACGGAAATAATAATATCTGAGTATAGACATAAGTTAAACAAGTTTGCCTTAAGAAGGCTAGCACAAAAGTAGCAAGGAACGAAAAGGCAAGGCCTCCTGCATGGGACCTCCTAACTACTCCTCGAAGCCGAACTCCACGTAGAAACATCCTCGGAATCCTCTAGCTCCTGGACTCCATCATATGATCGCAATAACCGACAAAAGGGGAAAAAGAAGTAGCAAAGCAACCGCGAGTACTCATCCAAAGTACTCGCAAGCAAGGATCTACACTACATATGTATTGGTATCAATGAAATGGGTAATATATGTGGACTGAACTGTAGAATTCCAGAATAAGAGGGGGATAGCTAGACCTATCTAAGATTACACTTCTGGCAGCCTTCATCTTGAAGCATATAGAAGAGAGTAGATGGTAAGTTCACCAAGTATCATCGCATAGTATAATCCTACCCGGCGGTCCTCTCCTCGTCGCCCTGTGAGAGAGCGATCACCGGGTTATATCCGACACTTAAAAGGGTGTGTTTTATTAAGTATCTGGTTCTACTTGTCATAAGGTCGAGGTACAACTCCGAGTCGTCCTTTTGCCGAGGGACACGGCTATTCGAATAGATAAACTTCCCTGCAGGGGTGCACCACATTACCCACCACGCTCGATCTCTCTGGCCGGACACACTTTCCTGGGTCATGCTTGGCCTTGGAAGATCAACCCGTCGCAGCCCCACATAGGCCTAACAGAGACGTCATCACGCCGGTCTAAATCCTATGCATGCAGGGGTCTGGGCCCATCGCCCGTTGCACACCTGCACGTTGCGTACGCAGCGGGTGAGCAGACTGGCAACCTCCATTACAAAGGAAGTTGCGTTACACGGTCCAACCCGGCGCGCGCCACTCAGTCGTGGATGTCTAGGAGGCTTTGGCTGATACCACGATGTCGAGCACCCATAATTGTTCCTGCGTAGTTGGTTAGTGCGTATAGGCCAGTGGCCAGACTCAGATCAAATACCAAGATCTCGTTAAGCGTGTTATTTTGAAGTAATCGCGAATGCCAACCAAGGCCAGGCCCACCTGCCTCCTAGGTGGTCACAACCTGCCCTGTCGCTCCGCCACAAAGTAACACTTGGGGGCCGTCGGGAACCCAGGCCCACCACTACCTGGGTGGAACCACCTGCCCCTTCAGCATCCATCTCCGAATAGTATCATAAGTAATCTAAAATTATAAAGTATATAGAATATACTCGTGACCACCTCCCGAAGTGATCACGGCCCGGTAGTATAGCATGGCAGACGGACAAGAGTGTAGGGCCACTGATGGAATGCTAGCATCCTATACTAAGCATTAGGATAGCAGGTAAAGGTAACAACAATTGTAGCAACAATGACAGGCTATGCAGCAGAATAGGATTAATCGAAAGCAGTAACATGCTACAGTACTCTAATGCAAGCAGAGAGAGAAGGAATAGGCAATATCAGGTTGATCAATGGGGGGCCTTGCCTGGTTGCTCTGGCAAGAAGGAGGGGTCATCGTCAATGTAGTCGATCACGGGGGTATCGGTGGCGGTCTCGAGGTCTACCAGAAAGAAGTAATGGAGGGGGAACACAAATAAATAATAGAGCAATCAAAGCAACACAAAGCATAACATGGCAATACACGCTGCTAGGGGCGACCTAACGCAGTACTAAGTGATACTGGCAAAGGGAGAAAACATCCGGGAATGTATTCCCGGTGTTAGGCATTTTCAGACAGATGAAACGCAGGTGGACGGATTCAGGTTCTCTATGCTAGGGACGTGTGGCGGATGAACGGGATGCGTATTTGGATTTGTCTTGTTGTTCTGAGCAACTTTCATATATAAAACCTTTTCATTCGATCGATGGTTTATTTTATATTAATTTATAAAGATTTAAACATTTTCTGAAATTGTTCTAATTTATTTTTAAAACAGATATTTTAAATGCCAAAAGCTAGGTCTATTCTAAAAGGTACCCAGCAGAACAACCCAGAGGCTGACTGGTGGGGCCCTGGTGAACTTTCCAGTCAGCATTTGACTAGACCGTTGACTGGTCAAATGTCCAGTTGGACCTAGTAGTCATAGAGACAGTGCAAATGAACAGTTCAATTAATTTAATAGAATAGGTGGGGGGCCACATATCGTGGATCCAGTTTTGATTTAGAGTTAATCTATAAAATTTAATTAGTTGGTGGGCCCCATGTGTCAGCCACACATGAAAATAAAGCGGGGTGTTTATATTAATCTAAAGGGGATTAGCTCCTAACTAACACAGGGGCTTCGACAGCAGCCGAGAGCCAGCCATGGCTACCTCTGTGCTTGCGTGCGGAAGGCGCCAGCGGCCAGCGACGGAGGCGGCGGCGTAGCGCAACAGCAGTAGGGCAGCCGACGGGGTAGCGTAACAGAAGTAGCAGCGGCGGCGCGGTTAGCAGTAGGCAGCAGAAGGCGGCCGTGACAGCAGGCCGAAGCAGCGGGGAGCAGGGGCGAGGGAGAAGCCGGCGAGGAGGGGCGGTTGGGGCGCGGCTGCCAACGCTAGCGACGGGCGGAGGTGGCGGTGAGGGCGCGCGAACGGCGGCCTACAGCGAGGGGCAGCGGCGAGCAGCAGTGAGCAGCATGGGGCGCAGGCAGTAGTAGGCGCGCGAGCGCACGGGACAGAGGTCGCATCAAGGGCAAAGGTGGGTGCGCATGGGGCTTCGTCGGGCGCGGTAGCGGTGAGGTGACGGCGGGCACGACTTGGGGGCTGCGGCCAGAGGCGAGGTTGGGCTTGCAGCAAGCACAAGCTCTCGGCGTAGTGTGCGACGGACTACAGTGGCGGAGAACGAAAAGGGAAGGGGAAATCGAGCGCGGGGAAAGAAGGAGGAGCTCACCGAGGAGCTCGATGCGGGGACGAAGGAGCCTAAGGGGGTCGAAGGGGCATGAATCGGCGACGACTAGTGGAGGGGATCGACGCTAGAGCCGTTGATGCAGAGCCCGGTCCAATCCAGTAGGCGTAGGCGACATAGAGGACGATGACGATCCATCCTGGACATCAGCTAGCGGTGAGAGCGCGGGAAAGAGGGGAGAGGGAGGGGCGCCTAGGGTTTGTCGAGGGAACGAGGGGCGTTTGGGGTGCCATGTAAGCGTCGGGGAGGGCGAGGATGGTCGCCCCGTGGCCAAGGCACCATGGATGGCACCCACGCCCTCCTGTGAACAGGAGGTGGGAGGAGGGCGGCTGGGCTGGGTTCTTCTCTTGTGTGTGTGTGTGTGTGTGTGTGTGTGTTTACTATTTTTCTTTTTATACATTGTTTTGTGTTTAGTTTTAGGTACTAAATGGTTTTAACTAAATGTGCAAGTATCACATAAATTCCAGGCAACACCTTGGGCTAGTCCAACAAGTTCAAATATTTTTTGAATAGTTTACATATTTATTTAAATTGCGATGGTCCGGTTAAAAGCTTTATGGGTCAGTTACAAATAGCTTAGGGGCATTTATCATTCTGAAAAATGTTGATCCTTTCATCACAAATTGTTAGTGAATATTTGCAACCCAACCAACAATTTTATTTTGCCATTTGAAAACTTTAATTATTTGACTTTAAGTTAAATTTGAATTTGAATCGGGTTTGGATCAAAGTGAGGTTAACAACAGTAATCATGGTGATGTGGCATCATTGGTAGAGGGTTACTATAGCTTTAATTATCCGGGCATTACAATTCTCCTCCACTACAAGAAATCCCGTCCCGAGATTTAGGAAGTGGAGAGAGGGGGAAAGGTCTGCTTACGAAATTCAAATGGTTCTTCTCGGTCTTGGTTGCTCTTCTCGAAGAGGTCGATCCACTACAACGATGTCTTCATCTCTCTGCTTCAGGCCATGATGATGAAGTTGTCATCCTTCCTTCGGGAACTCCGTCGTACTTACGAAAGAATAAGGGGGCGGGGGTATTTCGGGAGAATGGACCTCTTCAAGGTTTATTATCTGGTAGTTAACAGCGGGGAAGGTGGCGGAAAGTAACTCTCGAATTGAACTTAAGAAAAACATCGAGAGCAAAGTAAGAAGGTACAATAAGAAGTTTCAACTGGATAGATAATCATTCAATGTCTAAAACAGGGTGTGAAAGGGGTTCAGAGCAACACGAACTGATATTACGTCTGATACCGAAACATAGCATCTGATGGAAGGTAGCTCGCTGAATTACAAACGAGATAAAGTTCAAAGGATAAACTTTTCGAAATAGGGATGTACATGAGAGTCAGGTTTTAATCCTATGGAACTGTTGGTTACGGTCCCACCATGTGGGTTAGAGGTAGAAAGGGCACCAACAAATTACACATTCATGATTGCAAGGCAAGTCAGAGGATAACCTGTCGGTTATGTTGGAAACAATGTTAGTACCAAGGGCGAGGGACAAAGAGAGCCATTTTCCCGCTCGTTGAAACGAGGCGGACCAATAGGCAAAGTTCTCATCCATCAGTGGTTACCGGAATGTCATCAACAATAGTAACATGGTTACACTAGACATAATGGTACACCGAGGTGTTTACATAAGCAGGAAAATTGTCACTACTCAGATAAGTCAGATTACAAGGAAGGTGACACAAAACAATAGAAAGGAGAAGGTGATTGGTATATTAATCAGACCAATGGAAAGGAAAATGCGTTTATACCCGAGTATCGAGGTATATCTTTCCCAAAAAAGCAAAGCATGATATTCATGACAAGATAGAAAGTAGAAAAACATTTAGGTAAGGGGAGAGAAATTTCATGACATTACCCATACCACTGTGTTTGGATAATTGATAAAGAAAATTTTGCATTGCACTTCAAATGTTCTTATTGAAAATCAGAGTACCACAGACATGCTTCGAGATAGCATTGACATGGTATTCAAGCAAGGTCGGACTTTGGATACACAAATGATCCATCAGGAACAACTTATATAATAAGTCTTACAATTTCCTCCTGGAAGAATGGTTAACCTTGCTAAAAAGGAAGCTATAACAATAGGTCCTCTGGCCAGGTGTGCGAGGCATGACATCACCTTATCGAGTCCAACACTAATGTTATAACTCTTGGAAATATGTTCCAGCCAGCATATCTGACCGGGATTCAGATATGACTGGTGTCAGGATACCTCAGACTCGGGATGCCTGAGAAGAAGAGGTGCAACACAAATAGACGAGATGACATTGTAGATTCTCGGGAAATGAACTGCGGAAGCAAGTTCCGAAACAAGAGTTCATCATTAAACCAAGGAGATGATGAGGAGGTGGCTGATGGACTCAGCGACAATTCATCGAGATTTCCCTCAACATGGATTTCCACAACTACGTGAACAAGGAGATAACAATAGTCAGATCAAATTATATAATGATGTAGGCTCGAGGGAAACATACACAATTGAACAACGATATAAAGGTGCACCTGGAAATCTGGACAGTAGCAGGATCATTGTTTGAATGATGATTCAGTAAGCAATAGACTTAGAATGAAACTATCGACCAATAACTTCAAAGCAATAGGGTTGCTAGAAGTTTAGAATTTACACATCACAGACCATTTGTCGGTATTCCGGTTAGAAACAACACGGGGACCAAGAAAAGAATGGTGTTGGTAATAAGTATCACTTGTATCGAGAATTCTTAAGGGTGGTGAATTTCTTGCAACATTCTTGACATAAAATATGATAGTGCTCCAAGGTAGGACATAACTTAAGTTGGATAGCAAGGAGCTCCATAACATGAACAAGTATGTGTTGGAGGGAAGGCAATAATGTTGTCGATGATAACACAAACCATCGAGGGGCAAGGATGGTATTTCTCATCAAGAATTTGATAATTATCTTGGGAGAGCTCGAAATGTTTATGATGATCACGACACGTTTGCCGAGAGATTTCATGAAGATGTAATTGGTCGGCGATGACATCAAGTCAAAGGAGTGATGAAGCGAAAGGTTATTGGAACCAAGGGTATGACACAAACTCAAAATCAAGCTTGTTGTTCAAGGCGAAATGAAATGATGAGGTAGATCGACATAAGCTTAGCTCATCGTCAAAAATTTGTGCTCGGGGAAGAAGGACCAGGCAGCAGAGTTAAAATTTAGCACGATAATGATATAGCCGATCAGGTTAGGAATGACTGGAAGGATTAATAAACTCGTAAGCAACGGAAATTACTTAGAGTTATTGATTCGGAGTGCGGAACCGATTCACTTATCGGTGTTTTCGGTAGACAAACAACCGTACACCCATGAAGTGATAATGACAGGGAAAGGTAGTACTTCATCAAATGTTCATAAGATGTAGTGCAATGGCATGATATCCTCGAGATACCAGGGGTAATACTCGAAGGTATATCATAATAGAGGTTGGGCAGACGTATTAATCTGTAGAAGACAAATGCTTTAACTTGTCCGAGAAATGGGATCAAAGAAGAACAATCATGGTCAGAACCACAACTACAAAGGATCAATTCACAGATACCAGATGATACTTATCAAGGAAATAGTTATTATTACAAGAAGCTTCCATGATAGGATCTACATCGTCTCCATGGGCATGAACACAAAGTTCAAGGTCGACTCCCACTTCTTTAATGAATTACCTTCCATTTACTTCTTGCCTTCAATGAAGTTGTGGTGTTGAAATTTTATCTAAAGTAACACCAATAGAGTATGACTCGTAGTAGTTTCCGGGTTCACACAGATTAGAAAAGGCATAGGTTAAACCCATCGGGACCTCTTAGGAACATATACCACAAACACTACAAAAAAATACACTTCCGTGATGATACGTGTTTGTCACAGTAGGTCGCTTTTTTTGTCATGCATGTACATCCATGACAAATTTATGACAGAATCAAGATAGTCATACATGTGTTGTCGTAGAAGTGTTCCATGCCATTACAAAAATTATCATCACGGAAGTGTCCACTTCCATGACGATAAATCCCGCGTCACAGAAGTGCTTCCGTCAAGGGTGACCGACACGTGGCATCCACCGTAACGGAACGCCGTTAAGCTATCGGGTCGGGTTTTGGATCCGATAACCCGTTAACAGCCCCGACCAATGGGAAATTTCCACGTGTAAAATTCTTATTGGCCGGACGAAACACGTGTCAGCTCGTCAGTGGGTCAGATAGGCGCCTATGATACGTCGACACGTGGCACGGCACAACAGAGGCCCATTCCTGTGAAAAGTCCGGCCCATTTGACTTGGTCAAAAGGTGGCGGGCCGGCCCATGGAAAGCCTGTTAACGGCATGTTCTCATATAGCCCATTTACAGTCCGCTAACCCAAGGCCCGTTACGCCCTATCCGAATTAGGCCCAGTAGCATCATCTGGGCCATCCAATATGATTCCAGCCCGTTTTCACTTCTGGCCCATGTATGGCCCATGACGTCTTTCGGCCCATACGAGGCCCTATGTAACTCTTGGCCTATTAACGGCCCGTGGTGAAACTGGCCCGTAATGAACAGTGTATCACTTTACACCCATTAACAGCCCGTGTGAAACTAGCCCGTAATGAACAGTGTATCACTTTATACCCATTAACGACCCGTTATTCCGTTGGGCCGTTTCCAGCCCATGTTATCTTTCGGCCTTCTCAGAGCCCATTTATTCTTGGGCTCATTTCAAGCATTCGTTTACTTACGGCCCGTTACTGTCATTTTCTGCTTGTGGGCCAAATTCAGCCCGTGGTTACAGTCGGCCCGTTTGTGGTCCGTTAATACGTTGGGCCGTTTTCATAGCGTCATCAAATACGGCCTATTAATGATGGCCCGTTACGGTCGGCCCATGAACGGACGATTCCAACTCTAGCCCGTTTACGGCCATAATGCGGCCTGTTATTGGCCCATGTTTGGCCAATCGATCATACGGCCCGTATAAGGCCCATTAATGATACGACCCGTAGAAGGCCCATTGTTCCTACGGCCCGTAGAAGGCCTACTGTTTCTACGGCCCGTAGAAGGCCCACTATTTCTACGGCCTGTAGGAGGCCCAGTGTCACTACAATAAATATTAGCCCATGATTATTGTGGCCTAGTTTTAAAAAATAGGTTATTGCAGCCACTAGTTAATCGCGGAAAAAGAACTGCAGTGACTACAAGCAAACAAATAAACAAGACAACAAGGAAATAAATAAGCAAGCAACTAATGCTAGGCTATCACGGCTATTACACATATTACATCCACTGGGCATCAAAGTTCGCCACCAATGCAAATATAGGGAACAAAGCAGCATATCATATACATTGGCCGTCAAAATTGGCCACCGGTGCAAATAAACGCGGCAGCAAAACAAGAGCATAACTTAAACAACTTCAGAAGAGCTCAAGAAACGTTATCCTGGGTATCCACCATGCTGGCAATAAGCTTAGCTAGCTGATTAGATTTGTCCTGTTTGGCGCTAAAATCCTCCAACGCTTGCTATTGCACCAGAAAGTATGCATCTGAATGCTCCAGGGACTTCCGCAGTCCTTCCGCTTCTTGTCGCAGCACCGCTGATTGATGTCTTTCAGCTTGTAGTTGAGACTCAAGAAACCGAACTGATTCAGACAGTGAGTTTGAATAGCTTGTGCAAGCGGTAGTGGCCAGTAACTCCAACACTAAACCAAGACAGGATGTGTCACTATCCTGAACCTTATCTGCATTACATCCTTTACCATTGCTTAATAAGGCACTCTTCCCCAATATTCTGTCAGCATTCTAAAAGAAGAAACAAGCAGACACATAACAAGTTTAGCATGTACTAGTATATGAAACTAATTTTGGTGAACCAGTTCATTAGTAAGGTGGACAAGATAAACTACCCAGTCTTCTATTGACAAGTACTAGTACATAGTAAAAGCATCAAACAAACATATATCTATGTCCTATGGTAGCAATGGAATCTTAAATTAGAACAGTTGTTCTTCAGGTTTAGGTACTTGTTCTACAGGAACTGAGTATAGTAAGACGCAAGAATATAATACTTAAAAATAGAAAATGAGCTCATAGACTTTACCACATTCTTGGTTCGGGACCAGTACAGAACAAGGCGTTCCCATTCATCGTCCAGTAAATGTGTCTCAGGAGAACGTAAGGAATTTGATGAGTTTCTTTGCCGGTGAAGTACGTTTTCTTCAGGTAATTCCGATACTGCCACCAAGCATTCTTGAAGATAGCAGAGGTATTAACACAGGTTACCTCATCCCGAGTTTCCAAATCGGTCCTTCTCTATAGAGAAAAATGGGAAATTTTGCTGTATTATAACCATCATGGAGGTAGGATGTATGGGACGAAGCAAAGTAATTGCCGTGAATAACGTTACTTACACATAACTCCTGGACAAACACCTGCAACTGGCATTTTCCTTCATCTTCAGTATAATATTTCCAAGATGGGAAGATACGCACATACGATTTAACAACATCAAATGCGATAGATGCTAAACTACGACTAGCTGGTTGTGCTCCCTCCACAAGAATAGGTGTACTAACTGGTGGAGTTGGTGTTCGCCGTGATAGTACTGGCCCTTTGGGCACTGGAGCTGCCTTACTAACTGCTCTTGTTTGGGAGCTCTGTGGTGGAGATGGTGCTGTGTCAACAGGAACTGGGTTACTATCGGCTAGGGTTGGGGTTAGATTGGATGAAGCTGGTTCTCTGTCCATCGTAGTAGGGGTACAATCTGCGAGAGTTTGGGTTATGTGTGGTGGGGCTGGTTCTTGTGCATGTACAACCGGGGTGCTATCTCCACCAAGAGGTAGCACTGTTTTATTTCAAGACCGTGTTTTTAGTCCGCTAGATACTGGCATCACCCGCTCCAATTCAAATGGCTGATAAACAGGAAACATAGTTGAATGTACATACACTGTATGAGAGACAGATGCAATAGATAGTGTGGAAAAAAGAGGGCATAAAATAGTTGACATGTATATTGTTTAACTAAAACGGATAGCATCACATAATTTCACATATATGATGTCTATCTAAACTGGATAGCATAGCATAACATAATTCAAAGATATGATGAATAACTAAACAGGATCGTGCTACCTCCTGAGCTTGCATTGGATTTACCCGAAGAGGAAAGGATGATGCAGTAGAGTAGCGTAAGTATTTCCCTCAGTTTTTGAGAACCAAGGTATCAATCCAGTAGGAGGCCACGCTCAAGTCCCTCGTGCCTGCACAAAACGATAGATACTCGCAACCAACGCGATTAGGGGTTGTCAATCCCTTCACGGTCACTTACGAGAGTGAGATCTGATAGATATAATATTTTTGGTATTTTTGGTATAGAGATGCAAAGTGAAAAGTAAAAGGCAAAGTAAAAAAGCAAAGCAAGATTAAAGTGATGGAGATTGATATGATGAGAATAGACCTGGGGGCATAGGTTTCACTAGTGGCTTCTCTCAAGAGCATAAGTATTCTACAGTGGGTGAACAAATTACTGTTGAGCAATTGACAGAATTGAGCATAGTTATGAGAATATCTAGGCATGATCATGTATATAGGCATCATGTCCGTGACAAGTAGACCGAAATGATTCTGCATCTACTACTATTACTCCACTCATCGACCGCTATCCAGCATGCATCTAGAGTATTAAGTTAAAAACAGAGTAACGCTTTAAGCAAGATGACATAATGTAGAGAGATAAATTCATGCAATATGAAA
Organism: Triticum dicoccoides; assembly: GCF_002162155.2. Taxonomy (NCBI): domain Eukaryota; kingdom Viridiplantae; phylum Streptophyta; class Magnoliopsida; order Poales; family Poaceae; genus Triticum; species Triticum dicoccoides. The sequence continues at coordinate 233,767,956 of NC_041382.1, read as the reverse complement.
TAAACCCCATCTTGTTATCCTCGATGGCGATGATGCAATACGTGCCTTGCTGCCCCTTCTGTCACTGGGAAAGGACACCGCAAGATCGAACCCAAAGCTAAGCACTTCTCTCATGGCAAGAACTACCAATCTAGTTGGCCAAACCAAACGGATAATTCGAAGAGACTTGCAAAGATAACCAATCATACATAAAAGAATTCAGAGAAGATTCAAATATTATTTATAGGTAGACTTGATGATAAGCCCGCAATTCATCGGTCTCAACAAACACACCGCAAAAAGAAGAAGATTACATCGAATATATCTCCACAAGAGAGGGGGAGAACTTTGTATTGAGATCCAAAAAGAGAGAAGAAGCCATCTAGCTAATAACTATGGACCCGAAGGTCTGAGGTAAACTACTCACACTTCATCGGAGAGGCTATGGTGATGTAGAAGTGCTCCGTGATGACGGCCCTCTCCAGCGGAGCTCCGGAACAGGCCCCAAGATGGGATCTCGTGGATACAGAAAGTTGCGGCAGTGGAATTAGGTTTTTGGCTCTGTATCTGTTCGTTTGGGGGTACGTAGGTATATATAGGTGGAAGAAGTACGTCGGTGGAGCTTCAGTGGGCCCACGAGGGTGGGGGCGCGCTTGGGGGTATAGGGCGCGCCCCCCTACCTTGTGCCCACCTCGAAGCTTCCTTGGCATAGGGTCCAAGTCTCCTGGGTCATATTCGGGAAGAAAATCACGTTCCAGAAAGGTTTATTCTGTTTGGACTCTGTTTGATATTCCGTTTCTTCGAAACACTGAAATAGGCAAAAAACAACAATTCTGGGCTGGGCCTCCGGTTAATAGGTTAGTCCCAAAAATAATATAAAAGTGGAAAATAAAGCCCATTATAGTCCAAAACAGTAGATAATATAGCATGGAGCAATCAAAAATTATAGATACGTTGGAGACATATCAGATCGCATGACATAATTCACCTACATATTATCTAAGTAATTGATGTCTACTACACAACCTTTGACGGTGTCCTGTACTAGGGGGTACTCACCACGTCATCTCCCGATCGGTTAGATTGGGCCAAGGACCCCATGGCCGTATATTCATGGGCTAGTTGGACAGCCGCCGCATACAAGGAAGATTCCACAAGACTTGGCGATCAAGACGAGGACTCCTCCCCACCGGTGTATTCGGCTAGGACTCTTGTTATCCTAAGCCTCTGGTGCATTATATAAACCGAGGCCAGGCTAGTCGACAGATATATACATACAATCATACCATAGGCTAGCTTCTAGGGTTTAACCTCTCTGATCTCGTGGTAGATCTACTCTTGTACTACCCATATCATCAAGAATAAATCAAGCAGGACGTAGGGTTTTACCTCCATCAAGAGGGCCCGAACCTGATTAAACATCATGTTTCCTACCTCCTGTTACCATCCGCCTTAGACACATAGTTCGGGACCCCCTAGCCGAGATCCGCCGGTTTTGACACCGACATTGGTGCTTTCATTTAGAGTTCCGTTGTGTGATCGACAAAAGGATCGATGGCTCGCCCGCAGATCAACTTTGACTTCGACATCTTCGTCACCAGCTCGACTGGTCACCTTGGTTCGACCAAGAACTGCGCCCCGTGTTCGGATCACCATGTTCGGACGAGGGCCTTCATCAAAATCAACTCCGATCTCTATCAAGATCACGGAGAAATCATCCATGGAGCTCGGGGGCTCAACGTCAACATTGCCCTCAAGCGACCGTGCTGTTTTTCTGGACAGCGAACTTGTATCTGCCGCCACCACCTCCTCGAGTATCGCTTTGACGACCGCTTTGGTGGAATTATGCGGAATTGAGTCTACAACAACCCTGGAAAATTTCGTCGAGTTCCGATGGAGGAATCTCTGGCAATCCACAATATACCGGAGCCCTGTCAAATCTGGACGGGAATCTGGATGAGTTTAGGGCGTGGTGTCCAGCTTCTAGCTCGGACGTCCTTTGGAAGATCCAACCGTTGATCGTCTGCGTAATTCCTATATCTACCACCTCTCAAAATTTCAGCTCGATCCGACCGTCCAAACTCCGGGAACCTTCCGATTAGTGCATCACTTTTCGGATCTGTTTTCTGCGCGAAAACGAATCTGACCCAAGTTCGTCTTTTTTTATGAACGGAATTTTGGACATCCCTTTTGAAGGAAGTTTTGTATGGGGTATTGTGTCTTGTTCCCGAACACATCCCACTAATTTTAAGATCTTTTGAACATGATCTTCAACATCATGTTGGTGTCAAACCAGTCCGTCAATATTACTTCACGGCTGCCGACCTGCGCTAGACACGTCGTCACTTTGTTGAGCCGAGCTCAACTTCTTCGGATCATCATCTCGGCAAGTAGAACAAGAGTCCGGCATCGCGAAGGATAAATCATCATCAACATCGCCGCCCCACAGATTACACGGAGCGGGCATACCGGCATCATCGCACGGTCGCTTCATCAAGCCGGCATCGATCACGTCACGACCTGCATCGACAGGGCCGCACTATTGCTTCTTCAAGTTGGTGTCCATCATGCTGACCTACTTCGACTCATCGGCAGACATCAAGGCTTCGACATCTCGGCTGGACCGGGGGCTTCGCCACCTCTTCATCAACCTACTCTGGACACTTCGGCGTCACTAGCTGACCAGCTCCGTCACGTTAGCTGGGCCGAGGGCTTTGCCTCGGCGAGCCAACCTTTGCCAGCATTGCCATGCCATCGTTTTATCGCCCATCAAGCAATGGGTGTGCGGAGCGAGTCCCAATTTTGGGAATCACCTTCCTTCAGATTGCTACAACAAATAAACCAGGTGCTATTAATCCCAGTATTTTTTCCTTGTTTGGGTTCATTTTTCGCAAGGAATTATTACTCTGGTTTATCCATCATATGTACACAGGTCTATCAAATGGTGGCCGCATTAACGACAGTCGCATGGTGGTTCGGTCAGTTTCCAGACATAGTCCGGCGAACGTCGCATCAGGAGCTTGGACCGACCTGCGAATTCAGGCTTTGCCACGCCTTTACTGCATCACGCCGACGCCCTGCATCGACATTGACTTCGGCGCCAGGCCATATTTCTTTTATTACTCACTTTGCATAAATTATTTATTATGCAACGATTTTTTTAATTATCATTATTACTATTATCTCCGGTTTGCACTATTTTTTGTGCACAGGAAAATGATCCGGGGACTTCGGCGTCACTCTGCCGGTCTGCATTGACCATGCTATGTCACCACTTCGGTGTGTCGAGCTCTCCACTCCGCCACCTTGGGACCGGCTTGAGGGATGGAACCTTGCCCCGCATCAAGCTCGGACCACGTCATCAATACCGAACACATTAACCAGCTAAGTCGCTTTCATGCTCAAAGCTTTAATTTCTAACTTGTGTTCGGTTTGACCAAGCATTATACTTTTTTGGAAAAAAGTTGCTTGTAAAAAATTTCCTTGTCCAAACTTTGTTTGTGACGCATAAATTCAAATACCCAATTCATTTGGGGGATTCCTTCATTAAGCTTTTCCTCTTGCATATGATTATACTTGTATGGTTTCGTTCCTTGTTCGTGTATTACGCCCCAATATGCATCATATTGACTTAAGAGATTTGCAAGCTGGGTTGCCTCGCTCCTGTGTTTACCCCTACATTCCCGATTGTTCGGCTAGGGAGTAAAGGGAGCACCTCTGCGATTGTCATGATCGGGTCATCCGAGCCGGACCTCAGACTGGGTGAAGCCGAAAGCTAGCGCTCTTATAATTTTCAATGATGGTCGGCACACAACGGAACTCATGAGTACAAAAAATCTATTGCACAAGTCTCATAATAACAATGAGCACCGAAGAAAGGTATCGATGGGGGTACTATTTTCTTCGAAGATGCTTCTTACACTTCGCACTAATATAGCATAAGTTCCCTGAGTGCGCTTTGTCTGTTACAGCCTTATGGCCTGATTGCCTGGTTATTGGAAACACCGTCGATATTCTCAACAGATGGAGTACATAACACTTTTCGGTCCTTGACCGAAGAGGGAGAAGCCGACGGTCGGTTAAGACACGTTTAAAGTTCGATTGAACATAGATATGATATGAGTACTTCGGTACATGCAATCATTCTTTTACCCAAGTCACTTGGTGGCTCTTAAATTTATATGAGCTGTTTTATGATAAGTGTTCTTCTTCTTAGTCGTTGCAAAGTTTTATTATTATTATTATTATCTATCACTCCTTTTTTCGACACGAGCGTGTGGTCACTAGCCGGGGAGCCTAATTTTTCTCTCAAAGCCGCTAGAGTTTAGTTTGCTAAACTGGCCTAATGAGAAGTACCCCGCCCTCGGGATAGGAGGTTGAAGCCGTAGGCTGACCCGCTTGAAGTCTTGAGATAGGATGTATCATGTTAAAGCACGACAGAAGCACTTCTTTTGCTAAGGCCAATTTTTGGATTGGCACCAAACACTTGATCTTGTTCGGACGTCAAGTTTTTACTGACATTTTTTGGTTTTCCAAGCTTATGGCACTTTTAAACTATTTGTGTGTTTTCAGCACAAGTCTCGCAGTGCAACGCTGGACACCTTTAGAGATTCGGCAAAAGCATTCTCAGATATTGCTATATATGCATCGGCTTCGAATTGTGTCTTCGGTCAATAGTTGGGTTGCCCGGCTCCTGTGCTTGCCTCCTATGTTTCGCTTTGTTCGGCTAGGTGTGCAAAGGGAGAACCACTGCGATTGTGCTTCTAGCTCACATGGTTAAGCACCTCAGTGGAGAAAGCCGAAAACTGACTGTCACAATAAGCGTAAACTGGTCAGCGATCCGATGACGATGTTAAATGACGGGCCATTCATAACAATGGCTGAAGTGTTTACGGCTTGACCTCGACTATCGTCGAACACTACCGGGGGCTATTAACTGCCCTCCCAAACTAAATCCTCGATATTTTGCTCTTACATTCAAGCTGAGGTTTCATGATCATGCTTAGCATGACAACCCAAAGAAAGGAACCGATAGCGGGACTATTTTCTTTGGAAGACATTTCTTCTGTTAAACAGTAATATAACATATCTTTCTGCGTACCTTTGTTTATAAAACTGTGTGTCCAGATTGCCTTGTTTGTCGTAAATCTTTGCCGTCATAAAGGCTTTATAAAGTAGGACAAACACTCCTCAGCTACTGGCCAAGGAGGTGGAAGCCGATGGTCGGTCAACAAAGTTTTGTACAATGCGGATCCGAGCATTAATGACGTAAAGTACTTGGATACATAGAGTCATTACACATAATTTGTGATTTTACTATGGATATCGATCCTTAATTCGGCCACCCGTGCCCGCATTAAGGCTCGGGGGCTACTGGGCTTCGGCTTATTATTTACAAATATTAAAGGGGCACATCGATCCCCTGATCTGGTGTTGCCACCCGACCAGTGTCTCGGGGGCTACTGCATTGCCTGTTCAATACAGACAATTTTATGTGCAATATAGTTTCCGAGGAGATTTTGATCCTCAGGTTGGTCGGCCGCACCCAACCTGAGTCTCGAGGACTGAGCACGCCGCTTTTAGTGTCCCGAAGTATTCTGCCGATTTAGGACTTAATCCTCAGGCCGATTTTGCAAATCAACCTGAGTCTCAGCGGCTACTGGGATCAACAGTCTTATGTCATCCTTCATGTGCATCTCGGGTTTTAGACCGATACCCACCTTGAGGGCTACTGGCTATATATCTCGGCAAAGAATAAATTGCACCAATCAAAAATATTGACCAAAAATTGGGCCACAGTCGGGATGGTGCACCACCTCGGAAGCAGTCCGGCATAAATCTCGGGCGCTAGTGGCTGGCTCCTTAGAGGGCATTTCCAGCATTAAGCTCGGCTAAACTCCTTCAACTTTTTTGGACCAAGACGATCTATGACATCTTGGATATAGTCCGGCGTTGGAGCTTGGACATAGTCCGGCGTTGGAGCTTGGACACAGTCCGGCGTTGGAGCTCGGATACATTTCGGCGTTAGAGCTCGGAAGCAGTCCGGTGTTGGTGCTCAGCTGCAAAAGATACCTCGAATGCATGTAGCGACCAGACCTCAAACAGTCTGATCTCTGTGCTCCGGTGTCATCCCTGGATCAGTAATGCTGACACCACACAGTACTCGGAGGATTTATAGCAGAGTAGCAATCACACACTTATTACATTGAGTGTCTCAAAAGAGAACTTATTACAATAAATATGGCTTAAGGCCATCTAATTACGATAACAGCGGAAGGCTTGGAAGATAAGTGAGTCCATCAACTCCAATGGCATCACTGAGTATAGAACGACGACCTAAAAACTCCTTAATCATCGTCTGAAAAGTCTGCAACATTAACGTTGCAGCCCGAAAACGGGTCAGCACATGGAATATGCTGGCAAGGTAACACATAGAGAGTAATGGAATGCAACAGCTATACTATATGCATATTTGGCTGGTGGAAAGCTCTATGGTTACAGTTTTGCATAAAGCCAATTTTTCCCTAATTCAAAAGGAATAAATTTAATTACTATCATGGTGGTTGTTAAACATTGAGAATGGTTGACAGCATTCTCAATCCCAATTAAGCATCATCATTAACCCAACAACATTAATTTTAGAGTAGCATGTTGAGATTCACATGATAATCCAGATACTAGATACTCAAGATGTCCATAACCGGGGACACGACTAATCATGATTAGTTTGTTACACTCTGCAGAGGTTTGCGCACTTTTCCCCACAAGACTCGATCGCCTCCGTTGGATTTCTCGCACTACATGGTGTTTGAGAAACGGATGACCGAGACACAGTCTTTCAGAAGCGCTAGCACCTTACGATGGATAGACCGGTACACCTACTTTCCCCTACATCTGCTAGTCTACCCTATAAGAATTTGCACGACTTAATCAACTATGCCAGAGCCCATAATGGCTTGTGGCTGCACACGGAAGTTTCTAGTTTGAAAAATCTCATGATCCCTTTAAGCCTGGGTGGTGGTCCAAAAGAAAACAGGCAGGTCCTGGAATACCCAGGTGCCTCAATCCACCCAGATGTGTGTTTAAGTTGCCACCTTAGATAAACCATTAATTATCAATCTCACATCTGTCATGGATTTCACTCACCCAATCCACGTCTACTAGCATAGCATGGCATAATAAGCAAACGTAGAAGTAACTCCCAAAGGTTTGATAATAAACAGGTAATAGGTACTACCTCATCTACTTCTCATCCCACAGTTTAATTAGATCCTAACCATGCAATGTGTGAAGATTGATCTAATGCAAAAAACTGGGTTGTAGAAAAGAGATCAAAGTGTTACTTGCCTTGCTGATGATCCGTGAAACCTAACGATTCGAAGTAACAGGCGGCGCACTCCGGGTACTCTATCGCAGGCAAACAAACAAGCGTACAATTAGTACTCATCTAATGCACAGGTAAAACTCAAATAATAGATCTAACCAGAAGGTTCGACTTAAGAACTCCGGTTGGCAAAAAGAATCAAATCGAACGAAGCAAAGAAAGTCAAACAGCGAAAGAAAACAACTTCGTTCTAGTAATCTGAACCTAAGTCAAATTTTACAGTAGCAAAAATTTGTTTAAGTTGATTATTCAGATAGAGGGTTTTGAGACGAAACTCCAGGCGCTTGAATCGCCTGATTCCGATAAACGAGCGAAAAGTTAAACTAAAACGAAAATTGGATCAGAAATCGCGATCAAAAAATAACCGCGGAAAAATCCGACGAAAAAGAAAAACGACGAACGGATTTTTTTTAAACGGCACGAATTTCGAAGTGCGGCGAACCTCGGGCGACGCGCGGCTCCGGCGGATCGGCGGCGGCACAGCGCGGCGGCGGCGGCGGCAGCGGCGGCGTCGGGGCTGGGGCTGGGCGCGGCTAGGGTTTCAGGGCGGCTGGGCCTTTGGGTTGGCTTGCCCCAGCTTATAAAGGCCCCGGCCAGGCGGAGTCCTGGCCGAGTACGGTCCATAGTCGGTTCCGTTTTTTTTAAATAATTACGCTCAGAAGAAAAAAATAATAAAAAGAAATACTAAACGGACTCCAAAAATCCCAAAATAAATTTTCCCCGGCTTCTAAAATCAAGCCCGACAAAGTGAACATTTATTTGGGCCCTAAATGCAATTTTGGAAAACGCGCATTTTTCCTAATTCAAATAAAAACAACAAAAAAACTCCGAAATAAAACTATTTGATTTTTTATTAAATCCTCAATATTTCTATATTTTGGGAAAGTCATTTTATTCCCTCTCTCATATTTTTGTAATAGAAATAATTGATGATAAAATAAATAAAATCAAATGATCCTATTCTCAAAATTTGAGAAAAACTCAAATATGAAAATAACAAAATCCCTAACTCTCTCCGTGGGTCCTTGAGTTGCTTAGAATTTTCTAGGATCAAAACCCAAAGCAAATAAAATATGATATGCATGATGATCTAATGTATAACATTCCAAATTGAAAATTTGGATGTTACAAACCTACCCCCCTTAAGATGAATCTCGCCCTCGAGATTCGGGTTGGCTAGAAAATAGGTGAGGGTGGTCTTTGAGCAAAGCTTCCTCTCGTTCCCAGGTGGCTTCATCCTCCGTGTGGTGGATCCACTGAACCTTGCAAAACTTGATAACTTTGTTGCGAGTAACTCGGCTAGCAAACTCGAGGATCTTAACTGGTTTCTCCTCGTAGGTCAAATCGTTATCCAAGTGAATAGTTTCCAAAGGCACTGTGTCTGTCAATGGTATGTCAGCCATCTCCGCGTGACACTTCTTTAACTGAGAAACGTGGAACACATCATGAATTCCTGACAATCCTTCGGGCAATTTCAACTTGTAGGCCACTTCTCCCATACACTCCAAAATTCGATATGGTCCTACAAATCGTGGGGCTAACTTCCCTTTAACTCCAAAACGCTTTGTTCCCCGAAGTGGAGATACTCGAAGATAAGCTCTGTCTCCTTGCATTTAGAATCTGCATAACTCTTCTGTCTGGACTGGGCTACCTTGAGCCTATCGCGAATCAACTTCACTTTCTGTTCAGACTCCTTAATCAAGTCAGGTCCAAACAACCGACGGTCTCCAACTTCGTCCCACGACAACGGTGTCTTGCACCTCCTTCCGTACAAAGCTTCGAAAGGGGCCATCTTCAAACTGGTTTGGTAACTGTTGTTGTAAGAGAACTCTGCATATGGCAAATTATCGTCCCAACTAGATCCATAATCTAGCGCACAAGCTCTCAGCATATCCTCCAAGATCTGATTGACTCTCTCGGTCTGTCCATCTGTCTGCGGATGAAAAGCTGTACTAAATTCTAGCCTGGTTCCCAAAGTTTCGTGCAACTGCTTGCAGAACTTTGAGGTAAACTGGGTTCCTCTATCTGATACGATACTCCTCGGAACTCCATGCAGACATACTATTCTGGTCATGTATATTTTTGCCAACTTAGCACTGGTATAAGTGGTCTTTACTGGGATGAAATGAGCTACTTTCGTCAATCGATCGACTACAACCCAAATCGAGTCATATCCTGAACGAGTCCTGGGCAATCCCGTGATAAAATCCATGCCTAACTTATCCCACTTCCATTCGGGTATCGGCAATGGTTGTAACAATCATGCTGGCTTCTGATGCTCTGCCTTTACTCTCTGGCATACATCACAAACTGCTACATACTCTGCTATTTCTTTCTTCATTCCGGTCCACCAGAAAATATCCTTCAAATCCAGATACATCTTGGTATTCCCTGGGTGAATCGAATAGGGTGAATCATGGGCCTCTTGCAGAATTAACTTCCTGATCTCCGGGTCATTGGGCACATAGACACGGTCTTCAAACCATAGGGTATCGTGCTCATCCTCATGAAATCCTTTAGCTTTTCCTTCTTTCATTTTCTCCTTTATGGAAGCAATCTCCTTGTCAGTCTTCTGAGCTTTCCTGATTCTGTCCATCAAAGCTGACTGAATTTCCAACATTGCTACATAGCCTCTCGGAACTATTTCCAAACATAGTTCACGAAGATTTTCTGCTAACTCCTTGGGTATTTCTCCCGTCATTAACGTATTGACATGGCTCTTGCGGCTTAATGCATCAGCTACTACATTAGCCTTCCCGGGATGATAATGCAATTTCATATCATAATCCTTGATGAGCTCCAACCATCTCCTTTGTCTGAGGTTCAACTCCTTCTGTGTGAAAATGTACTTCAAACTCTTATGATCCGTGTACACCTCACAATGATTTCCGATGAGGAAATGTCTCCATGTCTTCAAGGCATGCACTACGGCTGCTAACTCCAAATCATGCGTAGCATAATTCAACTCATGGGGCTTCAGTTGTCTTGAGGCATATGAAACAACTCTCCCTTCCTGCATAAGCACTGCTCCAAGTCCTCAACATGAAGCGTCGCAATACACCTCATAATCTTTGGTCTGATCTGGCAAAATCAACACTGGTGAGGTAACCAAGCGTTTCTTCAACTCCTGGAAACTAGCCTCACACTGCTCAGTCCATTTGAACTTGGTATCTTTCTTCAACAACTCTGTCATAGGCTTCGCAATCTTTGAAAAATTCTCAATAAACCTCCGATAGTATCCTGCGAGTCCAAGAAAACTCCGGATCTCTCTAACGGTAGTTGGGGCTTCCCACTTGGTCACGGTATCAACTTTAGTGGGATCAACAGCTATACCTTCTCCAGATATAACGTGTCCGAGGAATCCTACTTCCTTCAACCAAAACTCACATTTGCTGAACTTGGCATATAATTGATGTTCTCTGAGCTTTCCAAGTACCAAACGCAAATGCTCCTTATGTTCCTCTTCATTCTTTGAATAAACCAGGATATCATCAATGAACACTACGACGAACTTATCCAAAAACTCCATAAACACTTTGTTCATCATGTTCATAAAATAAGCAGGCGCGTTAGTCAGACCAAATGACATAACGGTATACTCATACAGCCCATACCTGGTGGTAAAAGTTGTCTTCGGAATATCCTGTTCTCGAATCTTCAACTGGTGGTACCCTGATCGCAAATCGATCTTGGAAAACACTTTAGCTCCTTGCAATCGATCAAACAAATCATTGATCATTGGTAGCAGGTACTTGTTCTTGATTGTTACTTCATTCAATCCTCGATAATCAACAACCATCCTTAACAATCCATCATTCTTCTCTACTAATAGTACTGGTGATCCCCCTGTTGGGGAACGTAGTAATTTCAAAAAAAAATCCTACGCACACGCAAGATCATGGTGATGATATAGCAACGAGGGGAGAGTGTTGTCTAGTACCCTCGTAGACCGAAGCGGAAGCGTTGACGCAACGTAGAGGAAGTAGTCGTACGTCCTCCGGTTCAACCGATCCAAGTACCGTTACTCCGGCACCTCCGAGTTCTTGACACGCGTACAGCTCGATGACGCACCCTCGATCTCCGATCCAGCAGAGGCGCCGAGGGGGAGTTCCGTCAGCACGACGGCGTGGTGACGATCTTGATGTTCTCCTGTTGCAGGGCTTCGCCTAAGCACCGCTACAATATGACCGAGGTGTAATATCGTGGAGGGGGGCACCGCACACGGCTAAGGAACGATCAATGATCAATTTGTGTGTTCTAGAGTGCCCCCTTACCTCCGTATATAAAGGAGGGAGGGAGGAGGTGGCCGGCCCTAGGGGGGGCGCGCCATGAGGAGGGGGAAACCTACTCCAAGTAGGTTTCCCTCTCTTTTCCTTATCTTATTTGGAGGGGGGAGGAAAGAGTACTAGTATTAGGAAGTAGTACTAGTAGTAGTAATAGGAAGAGGGGGAAGGAGAAAGGAAAGGGGGGCCCGGCCCCCCTCCCCAATTCGGATTGGGCTTGGGGGGGCGCGCCCCCCTCCCTTGCTCCTTCTCTCTTCTTCCTACATGGGCCCAATAAGGCCCATATACCTCCCGGGGGGTTCCGGTAACCTCCCGAGGCTCCAAACTTCTCCGGAACCTTTTCCGGTGTCCAAATATATCCGTCCAATATATCAATCTTTATGTCTCGACCATTTCGAGACTCCTCGTCATGTCCGCAATCATATCCGGGACTCCGAACAACCTTCGGTACATCAAAATACATAAACTCATAATATAACTGTCATCGAAACCTTAAGCGTGCGGACCCTACGGTTCGAGAACGATGTAGACATGACTGAGACACATCTCTGGTCAATAACCAATAGCGGGACCTGGATGCCCATATTGGTTCCTACATATTCTACGAAGATCTTTATCGGTCAAACCGCATAACAACATACGTTGTTCCCTTTGTCATCAGTATGTTACTTGTCCGAGATTCGATCGTCGGTATCCAATACCTAGTTCAATCTCGTTATCGACAAGTCTCTTTACTCGTTCTGTAATACTTCATCTTATAACTAACTCATTAGTTACATGCTTGCAAGGCTTAGGTGATGAGCATTGCCGAGAGGGCCCAGAGATACCTCTCCGACAATCGGAGTGACAAAACCTAATCTCGAATTATGCTAACTCAACATGTATCTTCGGAGACACCTGTAGTACTCCTTTATAATCACCCAGTTACGTTGTGACGTTTGGTAGTACCCAAAATGTTCCTCCAGTAAACGGGAGTTACACAATTCTCATAGTTACAGGAACATGTATAAGTCATGAAGGAAGCAATAGCAGAATACTAAACGATCAAGTGCTAAGCTAACGGGATGGGTCATGTCAATCACCTCATTCTCCTAATGATGTGATCCCATTAATCAAATGACAACACATGTCAATGGTTAGGAAACATAACCATCTTTGATTAATGAGCTAGTCAAGTAGAGGCATACTAGTGACTATATGTTTGTCTATGTATTCACACATGTATCATGTTTCCGGTTAATACAATTCTAGCATGAATAATAAACATTTATCATGAAATGAGGAAATAAATAATAACTTTATTATTGTCTCTAGGGCATATTTCCTTCAGTCTCCCACTTGCACTAGAGTCAATAATCTAGATTACATAGTAATGATTCTAACACCCATGGAGTCTTGGTGCTGATCATGTTTTGCTCGTGAGAGAGGCTTAGTCAACGGGTCTGCAACATTCAGATCCGTATGTATCTTGCAAATCTCTATGTCTCCCACTTGGACTTGATCCCGAATGGAATTGAAGCGTCTCTTGATGTGCTTGGTCCTCTTGTGAAATCTGGATTCCTTTGCCAAGGCAATTGCACTAGTATTGTCACAGAAGATCTTCATTGGTCCCGATGCACTAGGTATGACACCTAGATCGGAAATGAACTCCTTCATCCAGACTCCTTCATTTGCTGCTTCAGAAGTAGCTATGTACTCCGCTTCACATGTAGATCCCGCCACGACGCTTTGTTTAGAACTGCACCAACTTACAGCTCCACCGTTTAATAAAAACACGTATCCGGTCTGCGATTTAGAATCATCCGGATCAGTGTCAAAGCTTGCATCGACGTAACCATTTACGACTAGCTCTTTGTCACCTCCATATACGAGAAACATATCCTTAGTCCTTTTCAGGTATTTCAGGATGTTCTTGACCGCTGTCCAGTGATCCACTCCTGGATTACTTTGGTACCTACCTGCCAAGCTTATTGCTAAGCATACGTCAGGTCTGGTACACAGCATTGCATACATGATAGAGCCTATGGCTGAAGCATAGGGAACATCTTTCATTTTCTCTCTATCTTCTGCTGTGGTCGGGCATTGAGTTTGACTCAACTTTACACCTTGTAGCACAGGCAAGAATCCTTTCTTTGCCTGATCCATTTTTGAACTTTTTCAAAATTTTGTCAAGGTATGTACTTTGTGAAAGTCCTATTAAGCGTCTTGATCTATCTCTATAGATCTTGATGCCCAATATGTAAGCAGCTTCACCGAGGTCTTTCATAGAAAAACTTTTATTCAAGTATCCGTTTATGCTATCCAGAAATTCTATATCATTTCCAATTAATAATATGTCATCAACATATAAAACTAGAAATGCTACAGAGCTCCCACTCACTTTCTTGTAAATACAGGCTTCTCCAAAAGTCTGTATAAAACCATATGCTTTGATCACACTATCAAAACGTTTATTCCAACTCCGAGATGCTTGCACCAGTCCATAAATGGAACGTTGGAGCTTGCACACTTTGTCAGCACTTTTTGGATCAACAAAACCTTCAGGTTGCATCATATACAACTCTTCTTCTAGAAATCCATTCAAGAATGCAGTCTTGACATCCATTTGCCAAATTTCATAATCATGAAATGCAGCAATAGCCAACATGATTCGGACAGACTTAAGCATCCCTACGGGTGAGAAAGTCTCATCGTAGTCAACCCCTTGAACTTGTCGAAAACCTTTTGCAACAAGTCGAGCTTTGTAGACAGTAACATTACCATCAGCGTCAGTCTTCTTCGTAAAGATCCATTTATTCTCAATGGCTTACCGATCATCGGGCAAGTCAACCAAAGTCCATACTTTGTTTTCATACATGGATCCTATCTCAGATTTCATGGCCTCTAGCCATTTTGCGGAATCTGGGCTCATCATCGCTTCCTCATAGTTTGTAGGTTCATCATGGTCTAGTAACATGACTTCCAGAATAGGATTTCCGTACCACTCTGGTGCGGATCTTACTCTGGTAGACCTACGAGGTTCAGTAGAAACTTGATCTGAAGTTTCATGATCAATATCATTAGCTTCCTCACTAATTGGTGTAGTTGTCACAGGAACTGGTTCTTGTGATGAACTACTTTCCAATAAGGGAGTAGATACAGTTATCTCATCAAGTTCTACTTTCCTCCCACTCACTTCTTTCGAGAGAAACTCCTTCTCTAGAAAGGATCCGATTTTAGCAACGAAAATCTTGCCTTCAGATCTGTGATAGAAGGTGTACCCAATTGTCTCCTTTGGGTATCCTATGAAGACACATTTCTCCGATTTGGGTTCGAGCTTATCTGGTTGAAGTTTCTTCACATAAGCATCGCAGCCCCAAACTTTGAGAAACGACAACTTTGGTTTCTTGCCAAACCATAGTTCATAAGGCGTCGTCTCAATGGATTTTGATGGTGCCCTATTTAACGTGAATGCGGCCGTCTCTAAAGCATAACCCCAAAACAATAGCGGTAAATCGGTAAGAGACATCATAGATCGCACCATATCAAGTAAAGTACGATTACGATGTTCGGACACACCATTTCGCTGTGGTGTTCCAGGTGGCGTGAGTTGTGAAACTATTCCACATTGTTTCAAATGTAAACCAAACTCGTAACTCAAATATTCTCCTCCATGATCAGATCGTAGAAACTTTATTTTCTTGTTACGATGATTTTCTACTTCACTCTGAAATTCTTTGAACTTTTCAAATGTTTCAGACTTGTGCTTCATCAAGTAGATATACCCATATCTGCTCAAATCATCTGTGAAGGTGAGGAAATAACGATATCCGCCACGAGCCTTAACATTCATCGGACCACATACATCTGTATGTATGATTTCCAACAAATCTGTTCCTCTCTCCATAGATCCGGAGAACGGTGTTTTGGTCATCTTGCCCATGAGGCACGGTTCGCAAGTACCAAGTGATTCATAATCAAGTGATTCCAGAAGTCCATCAGTATGGAGTTTCTTCATGCGTTTTACACTGATATGACCTAAACGGCAGTGCCACAAATATGTTGCACTATCATTATCAACTCTGCATCTTTTGGCTTCAACATTATGAATATGTGTATCACTACTATCGAGATTTAATAAAAATAGACCACTCTTCAAGGGTGCATGACCATAAAAGATATTACTCATATAAATAGAACAACCATTATTCTCTAATTTAAATGAATAACCGTCTCGCATCAAACAAGATCCAGATATAATGTTCATGCTCAACGCAGGCACCAAATAACAATTATTCAGGTCTAAAACTAATCCCAATGGTAGATGTAGAGGTAGCGTACCGACCGCGATCACATCGACTTTGGAACCATTTCCCACGCGCATCGTCACCTCGTTCTTAGCTAATCTTCGCTTAATCCGTAGTCCCTGTTTCGAGTTGCAAATGTTAGCAACAGAACCAGTATCAAATACCCAGGTGCTACTGCGAGCATTAGTAAGGTACACATCAATAACATGTATATCACATATACCTTTGTTCACTTTGCCATCCTTCTTATCCGCCAAATACTTGGGGCAGTTCCGCTTCCAGTGTCCAGTCTGCTTGCAGTAGAAGCACTCAGTTTCAGGCTTAGGTCCAGACTTGGGTTTCTTCACTTGAGCAGCAACTTGTTTGCCGTTCCTTTTGAAGTTCCCCTTCTTCTTCCCTTTGCCCCTTTTCTTGAAACCAGTGGTCTTGTTGACCATCAACACTTGATGCTCCTTTTTGATTTCTACCTCCGCGGCTTTCAGCATCGCGAAGAGCTCGGGAATAGTCTTGTTCATCCCTTGCATATTATAGTTCATCACAAAGCTCTTGTAGCTTGGTGGCAGTGATTGGAGAATTCTGTCAATGACGCTATCATCCGGAAGATTAACTCCCAGTTGAATCAAGTGATTATTATACCCAGACATTTTGAGTATATGCTCACTGACAGAACTATTCTCCTCCATCTTGCAGCTGTAGAACTTATTGGAGACTTCATATCTCTCAATCCGGGCATTTGCTTGAAATATTAACTTCAACTCCTGGAACATCTCATATGCCCCATGACGTTCAAAACGTCGTTGAAGACCCGGTTCTAAGCCGTAAAGCATGGCACACTGAACTACAGAGTAGTCATCAGCTTTGCTCTGCCAGACGTTCTTAACGTCGTCAGTTGCATCAGTAGCAGGCCTGGCACCCAGCGGTGCTTCCAGGACGTAACTCTTCTGTGCAGCAATGAGGATAATCCTCAGGTTATGGACCCAGTCCGTGTAATTGCTACCATCATCTTTCAACTTTGCTTTCTCAAGGAACGCATTAAAATTCAACGAAACAATAGCACGAGCCATCTATCTACATACAAACATAGACAAGGAAAATACTATCAGGTACTAAGTTCATGATAAATTTAAGTTCAATTAATCATATTACTAAAGAACTCCCACTTAGACAGACATCTCTCTAGTCATCTAAGTGATTACGTGATCCAAATCAACTAAACCATGTCCGATCATCACGTGAGATGGAGTAGTTTCAATGGTGAACATCTCTATGTTGATCATATCTACTATATGATTCACGCTCGACCTTTCGGTCCGCGTGTTCCGAGGCCATATCTGTATATGCTAGGCTCGTCAAGTATAACCTGAGTATTCCGCGTGTGCAACTGTTTTGCACCCGTTGTATTTGAACGTAGAGCCTATCACACCCGATCATCACGTGGTGTCTCAGCACGAAGAACTTTTGCAACGGTGCATACTCAGGGAGAACACTTCTTGATAATTAGTGAGAGATCATCTTAAAATGCTACCGTCAAACAAAGCAAGATAAGATGCAAAAAGGATAAACATCACATGCAATCAATATAAGTGATATGATATGGCCATCATCATCTTGTGCTTGTGATCTCCATCTTCGAAGCACCGTCGTGATCACCATCGTCACCGGCGCGACACCTTGATCTCCATCGTAGCATCGTTGTCGTTACGCCATCTATTGCTTCTACGACTATCGCTACCGCTTACAGATAAAGTAAAGCAATTACAGGGCGTTTGCATTTCATACAATAAAGCGACAACCATATGGCTCCTGCCAGTTGCTGATAACTTCGGTTACAAAACATGATCATCTCATACAATAAAATATAGCATCATGTCTTGGCCATATCACATCACAACATGCCCTGCAAAAACAAGTTAGACGTCCTCTACTTTGTTGTTGCAAATTTTATGTGGCTGCTACGGGCTTAAGCAAGAACCAATCTCACCTACGCATCAAAACCACAACGATAGTTTGTCAAATAGACTCCGTTTTAACCTTCACAAGGACCGGTCGTAGCCACACTCGGTTCAACTAAAGTGAGAGAGACAGACACCCGCCAGCCACCTTTAAGCACGAGTGCTCGTAACGGTGAAACCAGTCTCGCGTAAGCGTACGCCTAATGTCGGTCCGGGCCGCTTCATCTCACAATACCGCTGAACCAAAGTATGACATGCTGGTAGGCAGTATGACTTATATCGTCCACAACTCACTTGTGTTCTACTCGTGCATATAACATCAACGCATAAAACCTAGGCTCTGATGCCACTGTTGGGGAACGTAGTAATTTCAAAAAAAAATTCCTACGCACACGCAAGATCATGGTGATGATATAGCAACGAGGGGAGAGTGTTGTCTACGTACCCTCGTAGACCGAAGCGGAAGCGTTGACGCAACATAGAGGAAGTAGTCGTACGTCCTCCGGTTCAACCGATCCAAGTACCGTTACTCCGGCACCTCCGAGTTCTTGACACGCGTACAGCTCGATGACGCACCCTCGATCTCCGATCCAGCAGAGGCGCCAAGGGGGAGTTCCTCAGCACGACGGCGTGGTGACGATCTTGATGTTCTCCTGTTGCAGGGCTTCGCCTAAGCACCGCTACAATATGATCGAGGTGTAATATCGTGGAGGGGGGCACCGCACACGGCTAAGGAACGATCAATGATCAACTTGTGTGTTCTAGGGTGCCCCCTTACCTCCGTATATAAAGGAGGGAGGGAGGAGGTGGCCGGCCCTAGGGGGGGCGCCATGAGGAGGGGGAAACCTACTCCAAGTAGGTTTCCCTCTCTTTTCCTTATCTTATTTGGAGGGGGAAGGAAAGAGTACTAGTATTAGGAAGTAGTACTAGTAGTAGTAATAGGAAGAGGGGGAAGGAGAAAGGAAA
>NC_041382.1:233743627-233749096 GCF_002162155.2 Triticum dicoccoides | reverse complement strand
CAATGATCAACTTGTGTGTTCTAGGGTGCCCCCCTACCCCCGTATATAAAGGAGGGAGGGAGGAGGTGGCCGGCCCTAGGGGGGGCGCCATGAGGAGGGGGAAACCTACTCCAAGTAGGTTTCCCTCTCTTTTCCTTATCTTATTTGGAGGGGGAAGGAAAGAGTACTAGTATTAGGAAGTAGTACTAGTAGTAGTAATAGGAAGAGGGGGAAGGAGAAAGGAAAGGGGGGGGCCCCTCCCCAATTCGGATTGGGCTTGGGGGGGCGCGCGCCCCTCCCTTGCTCCTTCTCTCTTCTTCCTACATGGGCCCAATAAGGCCCATATACCTCCCGGGGGGTTCCGGTAACCTCCCGGGGCTCCAAACTTCTCCGGAACCTTTTCCGGTGTCCAAATATATCCGTCCAATATATCAATCTTTATGTCTCGACCATTTCGAGACTCCTCGTCATGTCCGCAATCATATCCGGGACTCCGAACAACCTTCGGTACATCAAAATACATAAACTCATAATATAACTGTCATCGAAACCTTAAGCGTGCGGACCCTACGGTTCGAGAATGATGTAGACATGACTGAGACACATCTCTGGTCAATAACCAATAGCGGGACCTGGATGCCCATATTGGTTCCTACATATTCTACGAAGATCTTTATCGGTCAAACCGCATAACAACATACGTTGTTCCCTTTGTCATCGGTATGTTACTTGTCCGAGATTCGATCGTCGGTATCCAATACCTAGTTCAATCTCGTTATTGACAAGTCTCTTTACTCGTTCTATAATACTTCATCTTATAACTAACTCATTAGTTACATGCTTGCAAGGCTTAGGTGATGAGCATTGCCGAGAGGGCCCAGAGATACCTCTCCGACAATCGGAGTGACAAAACCTAATCTCGAATTATGCGAACTCAACATGTACCTTCGGAGACACCTGTAGTACTCCTTTATAATCACCCAGTTACGTTGTGACGTTTGGTAGTACCCAAAATGTTCCTCCGGTAAACGGGAGTTACACAATTCTCATAGTTACAGGAACATGTATAAGTCATGAAGGAAGCAATAGCAGAATACTAACCGATCAAGTGCTAAGCTAACGGGATGGGTCATGTCAATCACCTAATTCTCCTAATGATGTGATCCCATTAATCAAATGACAACACATGTTAATGGTTAGGAAACATAACCATCTTTGATTAATGAGCTAGTCAAGTAGAGGCATACTAGTGACTATATGTTTGTCTATGTATTCACACATGTATCATGTTTCCGGTTAATACAATTCTAGCATGAATAATAAACATTTATCATGAAATGAGGAAATAAATAATAACTTTATTATTGCCTCTAGGGCATATTTCCTTCACCCCCAAGGTGAAGAACTTGGGCGAATGTAACCTTTATCCAGTAACTCCTCAATCTGTTTCTTAATTTCCATCAAATCCTTTGCTGGCATCCTATATGGTCTCTTTGATATTGGCCCTGTGCCTGGCAATAGCTCAATCAAGAACTCAATATCTCTATCCAGTGGCATGCCTGGCAACTCCTCTGGAAATACATCAGGGAATTCCCTTACCACTGGTACTTCCTCCTGCACAACTCCTGTTAATGAATTTACTTGTGTCTTGTTTGGCGCATGCCGGGATACATACTTGATCCTTCTCCCTTCTGGGGTGGTAAGCAAAATTGACTTACTAGCACAATCGATGTTTCCTCCATACATCGACAGCTAATCCATACCAAGAATCACATCTAGAACTTGAGATTCCAGAATAATTAAATCTATTGGGAAAACATGCCGTCCTATACTTAATGGCACTTGAAAACATCCTTGACTGGCCATGTACTCTACTCCTGGTGAGCTTACTAGCATAGGTGTTTTGAGAACCCTAGTGGGTAGGCTATACTTTTCCACAAATCCCCTTGATATGTATGAATGCGATCCACCAGTATCAAAAAGAACGAGTGCAGTAAATGACTTAACCAAAAACTTACCTTTTACTGCATCGGGCTGAGCTTCAACCTCCTCCACATTAACGTGGTTCACCCGTCCCCTGTTGAAAGGGTTCGGCTTCTTTCCAGAGCTTCCATTGCCGTTTTGGCCTTCAGGACATTCATTGGCATAATGTCCGGTCTTGGAACACTTGAAACAGGTGACTTGACTCAGATCTCTCTTGGCCGTGGTTGATGGGGTGCTGCGGTTCTGGCCATTGCTTCCTCCATTCCCATTACCATTCTTGGTGCCATTGTGATTGTGCGAGCTACCTACTCCATGGGTATGTTGAAAATGTCCTCCCTGTCTAGGGGTAAAACGTGGCTTCTGCTGAGCTCCTGAATTATACTTTCCTTGTCCATACTTCCTCTTGCGGTTCTCAATTTGCTGCTGCTTCCCTTCAACCATTAGAGCACAGTCTACCAACTCCTGGTAGTTGTTGAAGGTGGCTACCATCAACTGCATACTCAACTCATCATTCAGTCCTTCCAGGAACTTCTCCTGCTTAGCTGCATCCGTAGCAACGTCGTCTGGGGCATAACGTGCTAGCTTACTAAACTCCTCCACATACTGGCCAACTGTCCGTCCTCCTTGGCGCAAGTTACGAAACTCACGCTTCTTCATGGCCATAGCTCCTGCTGAAACATGGGCAGTATCGAAAGCCTACTAAAATTGATCCCATGTGACAGTGTCGACTGGAAAGGTGGCTGTGAAATTCTCCCACCATGTTCTGCGGGTCCTTCTAACTGATGTGCGGCAAACTTAACCTTCTCCGCATCTGTGCATCCTGCTGTGGTCAACTCCCTAGCTGTCTTGTGGATCCAATCATCTGCTATTATCGGCTCGGTGCTACTGGAAAACACCGGCGGATTCAGCCTAAGAAAACGGGCTAAGTGGTCAACAGGTGGTGGTGGTGGTGGTGGGTTGTTGTTGTTGTTCCCCTGATTCTGATTCTGGACTAGCAACTGCATCAAGGTGTTCTTCTGCTGGATCAACTGGGTGAGCTCTGGCGGAAAGGCAAATCCGGGGTCACGTCTCGGAGGCATCTGAGGGTTTAGAAAAGATGAGATATAAGAATAGAGGGGGTCTAAAGAGAAAACACTACCCATATGCACATGAGGCAAAAGCAAATAATTCACTTCATTCAATCAAACAAAGGCATACAATCGATCTAACTATCGCAAAGTGCTCGGACTACTATATTTACATGGTGGACTACTACTACTGATGAGGTGGTCTATTGGAAATATTCTACAGTTGTTAACTCCATAATATCTGCTCCTGCTTCATCAACATAATCATCATTGCTACTATCTGCTTCTGAGTCGGTGCCGCCGATGATGATGTAGTCTTCCAGGCTAATCTCCTTGGGTTCTTCGTCTTCATCTACTGCTGTCGGGCCTCCCATAAATACTGCTAGCTTCATAGTTAGGTCGGCATTCTTATCCACCAATACTTCAATTTCTTCTTCATAATCTTCACATGTAGCCTTGAGTTCTTCCTCCAGTTCCTTGATTCTAGTCTTAGCCTTCTTCAGATCTATCATGTCGGCGCACATCTGATTCTCCTGTCGTCGAATGTGCTGATTTAACTCCTGAATAAAAGCTGCAATTGATCTATCTTTCCTGGTGTTAATCATCTCCCAGTGTTCATCTCGGCGCCCGCAAATCTGGTAGATAGTATCCTTAAGATCCTTGCGGTAGACTTCTCCAATGCGTCCCATGGCGATGTGAGCTGCCATGCTCTTTCCTAGACTCCAAGTTGGTGCATCAAAAGAAAACTCTATGGGCTCAGTGACTGGCATGAACGTCCTTCCTGGAATTTGAACTTGAATCATCCAGCGCTCTTCTTTAGGTAAAGTGGCGTTGTAGGTTCCCGTGAAGCTTGGTACTCCTATGTTCAGGTATCTAGTGACTTCCTTCAAGTGGCGTCCAAAGGGTGTATCTTCATCCGGTTGGGTGAACTTGTTCCTTGCATCCGCCATCCTAAAGAGTAGAAAAGATAAGAGCTCAGAAGAGAAGAGAGTGAGTAGTGATCTAGGTCTTTAGCTTAGTGGTCATGTCCTACAATCAGCGTGTGCTCTGATACCATCTCTGTAGCGACCAGACCTCAAACAGTCCGATCTCTGTGCTCCGGTGTCATCCCTGGATCAGTAATGCTGACACCGCACAGTACTCGGAGGATTTATAGCAGAGTAGCAATCACACACTTATTACATCGAGTGTCTCAAAAGAGAACTTATTACAATAAATATGGCTTAAGGCCATCTAATTACGATAACAGCGGAAGGCTTGGAAGATAAGTGAGTCCATCAACTCCAACGGCATCATTGAGTATAGAACCACGACCTAAAAACTCCTTAGTCGTCGTCTGAAAAGTCTGCAACATTAACGTTGCAGCCCGAAAATGGGTCAGCACATGGAATATGCTGGCAAGGTAACACATAGAGATTAATGGAATGCAACAGCTATACTATATGCATATTTGGCTGGTGGAAAGCTCTATGGTTACAGTTTTGCATAAAGCCAATTTTTCCCTACTTCAAAAGGAATAAATTTAATTACTATCATGGTGGTTGTTAAACATTGAGAATGGTTGACAGCATTCTCAATCCCAATTAAGCATCATCATTAACCCAACAACATTAATTTTAGAGTAAGATGTTGAGATTCACATGATAATCCAGATACTAGATACTCAAGATGTCCATAACCGGGGACACGGCTAATCATGATTAGTTTGTTACACTCTGAAGAGGTTTGCGCACTTTTCCCCACAAGACTCGATCGCCTCTATTGGATTTCTCGCACTACATGGTGTTTGAGAAACGGATGACCGAGACACAGTCTTTCAGAAGCGCTATCACCTTACGATGGATAGACCGGTTGTAACACCCCGGATGTAACTTTCCCTATTTGTACTCCAACTCTTGCCGTTTCCGGCGTTAAGTTATATTTATTTCCCGGGTTCGGGTCTTTGTCTCCGTGTGTCGTTTTCATATTCATGCATCTCATATCATGTCATCATGTGCATTGCATTTGCATACGTGTTCATCTCATGGATTCGAGCTTTTTCCCCGTTGTCCGTTTTGCATTCCGGCGTTTCGTTCTCCTCCGGTGGTCATTTCTAGCTTTCTTTCATGTGTGGGGATTAAACATTTCTGGATTGGACCGAGACTTGCCAAGCGGCCTTGGTTTACTACCGGTAGACCGCCTGTCAAGTTTCGTACCATTTGGACTCCGTTTGATACTCCAACGGTTAACCGAGGGACCGAAAAGGCCTCGTGAGTGTTGCAGCCCAACACCCCTCCAATTTGTCCCAAAACCCACAAGACTCTACTCCATCACCTAGAGCGTTCGATCACGATCGCGTGGCCGAAAACCGCACCTCATTTGGACTCTCCTAGCTCCACTTATGCCTATAAATAGCCCCCCCCCCCGTTTTCGGATCATCTCCTCCTACGAAACCCTAGCC
>NC_041382.1:233733400-233742879 GCF_002162155.2 Triticum dicoccoides | reverse complement strand
CCGCCCGCCGCCTCGGGCCACCGCTCCGCCCCGAGCCGGCCGGCCGCCGCCCCGGCCTCTCCTCCACTCCGGCGAGCTCCCCACACCCGGCCTCCTCCTCTCCAAGTCCGGCAGCTACAGTAACGGCGGTGAACCTCGGGAACCGCGCCAGATCCAGATCTGGAAAAAAAATCATCTCGGTTGACTTTTCTTCCCCGAACCCTAATTTTTGTGCATACTTTGACCAGTGATATCTCTGCATCCGTAGCTCCGATTTGGACGTATAGTATATCAAAATGTTCTTCTCGACGAGTACATCATTTTATTCCATTGCATCATTTTCATTTGAGCTCATATTGATGCCCGAAATGCTGCTAGAAGGGGGCTTCGTGAGATATTTGTCAGATCTGCTAGTTCGTTAGACTTTTGTCATTTTTACCATGATTGTTGTGTGCATGATATGCCTGTGAGTCCTTCATATATTTTGTTAAGGATTTTGTCTTCTTTCCAGAGGTGCAAGCCATGCATTTTTAGGATGTGTGTGGTGACTTGTGCAAGCTTGCAAAGTGAGGCACCCGGTAAACCTGTTTTCAGGGACTTAGTAGTTTTCACTAAGTCTGGGATTATTTAGTTCATGATGCCATATGTTCTTGCTGTTTCCTAGTGATCCGTGCCTCTTTTGAGGATGATCAGTAAAGGAGTTTTGTTAATCTTGTTATGCTCTATCCATCCATGTCTTTACTTGCAATTATGGAGCACCCTAGCTTGAGTCAATCGATCTCTACTTTTGCTTCGTGGTGAATCTGGGCAGATCGTCAACTCGTTTGCGATTTTGCCGATGTTATTGTAGTTGATCCGTGCATGCTATGCCATTGTTCTTGCCATGTCTAGCTATCATTTTGTGTCTTCTTCATGGATGTATGCTTTCCTTGCCATGACTTGCACCATAGTGAGTGCATCGAGCTCGTTTACATGCCTTCGTGAGTTATATTTCAGCATGTCTCAGTTTTTGCTCAAAGACCAAAAACTGATTATGTTTTTGCTATGTTCGTGTGCCCGTTAGTATATTTTGTGAACCCTTTTGACCCCAGGTCACTTTGGGTATTTTGTTAAGCTTGTTGAGTAGCTCCATGCCATGTTCTTACTTGTCTTAATCAGCTCATGTATCATATTGTTTTGCTGCTCCGAAGAGGGCTTCGTGATCTGAAATTTCAAACAAGTGTTAATTTCACCAGGTCTGAAATCTGTTTTGCATTTGCGTTTTTCCCATGCTTGTTTGAACCTCATAATGGATGAATTGGCCGTGGATCAGTGCTAGTCTTTTGTTAAGCATCTTGTGTGCATCCCTTCCATGTATTTTGTTGTCATGTTTGGTGGCTGTAGCATGTTCATCTCATTGCATTTAGATGCCTACTTGCTGTAAATCGCAGACCGGTGTCAATTTTGAATCGCTTGCCATTTCCAAAACCGTAACTCCGATTCCGGAGTTCTTTATATCGTTTTCAATCGATTTCATCTTATCTTTCCAGTGGCACCCTTGGAATTCCAAGTTGAGGTCAGGTTCATGCATATCCTGTCATATCTTGCATTTTGCATCCCGCATCGTATCCCGCATAGCATATCATCATTTCATCATATTGCTTGGTCTTGCACGTGGTTGATTGTATCCTTGTTGCTTGTTTGTCTTGTTGGGTAGAGTTGGGAGACGAGTTCGCTACCGAGGAGCCAGTTGAGTTTGCTCTTGAGGATCCAGTCAACTCTGACAACTGTGCAGGCAAGATGATCATACCCTCGAAATCACTACTATCTTTGCTATGCTAGTTTGCTTGCTCTTGCTATGCCAATGCTACGATGTCTACCATTTGCTTGTCAGCCTCCCAATTGCCATGTCAAACCTCTAACCCACCTTGTCCTAGCAAACCATTGATTGGCTATGTTATCGCTTTGCTCAGCCCCTCTTATAGCGTTGCTAGTTGCAGGTGAAGATTGGAGGCCGTTCCTTGTTGGAACATTTATTTACTTGTTGGGATATCATTATATTGCTATGTTATCTTAATGCATCTATATACTTGGTGAAGGGTGGAAGGCTCGGCCTATCGCCTAGTGTTTTGTTCCATTCTTGCCGCCCTAGTTTTCGTCATACCGGTGTCATACCATAATGGGAACCCCTTGATAGTTTGCCTTGATTAAAGCTTTTTCAGCAATGCCCAACCTTGGTTTTACCATTTGCCACCTAGCCTTTTTTCCCTTGGGTTCTGCAGACTCAAGGGTCATCTTATTTTACCCCCCCGGGCCAGTGCTCCTCTGAGTGTTGGTCCACCTGTCAGCTGCCGGTGGCCACCAGGGGCAACTCTGGGCTGGCCTACCCATACCTAAGACAATCTGTGTGTGCCCTGAGAAAGAGATATGTGCAGCTCCTATCATGATTTGTCGGCACATTCGGGCGGGGGTGCTGGTCTTGTTTTAACCTGTCGAAGTGTCTTGAATTACCGAGATACCGAGTCTGATCGGAACGTCTTGGGAGGAGGTCTATTCCTTCATTGACCGTGAGAGCTTGTCATGGGCTAAGTTGGGACTCCCCTGCAGGGTTTGAACTTTCGAAAGCCGTGCCCGCGGTTATGGGCGGATGGGAATTTGTTAATGTCCGGTTGTAGATAACTTGAACCTTAATTAATTAAAATGAATCAACTGAGTGTGTTACCGTGATGGCCTCTTCTCGGCGGAGTCCGGGAAGTGGACACGGTGTTGGAGTAATGCTTGCGCAGGTTGTTCCTCTAGCTTTTCACGCTCGCGCTTTGCCTCCTCTTCTCGCTCTCTTTTGCGTATAAGATAACCACCATATATGCTAGTCGCTTGCTGTGGCTTCTCATATTTTTCCCTACCCTTCCTATAAGCTTAAATAGTCTTGATCACGAGGGTGCGAGATTGCTGAGTCCCTGTGGCTCACAGATACTATAACTCCATATGCAGGTCCAGATGATTCCGCTCCAGGTGACGAGTACGAGCTCAAGTGGGAGTTCGACGAAGACTCTCAGCGTTATTACGTGTCTTTTCCTGATGATCAGTAATGGTGCCTAGTTGGGGTTTGATTCGGGATCGTTGTCGCATGTTGGGTTCTCTTTTATTTTGGCGCCGTAGTCGGGCCTTGAGTGTATTGATGATGTAATGTTATTTATGTACTTTGATGTGATGTGGCGAGTGTAAGCCAACTATGTTATCCCCCCCTTTATAATTCATATTACATGGGTTGTTGTGAAGATTGCCTAACTTGCGACATATGCCTTCAATGCGATTATGCCTCCAAGTCGTGCCTCGACACATGGGAGCTATAGTTGCATCGAGGGTGTGACAAGTTGGTAATCAGAGCCTTCCCCGACCATAGGAGCCGCATTGCTTAATCGTTTTTAGCGGTCGAGTTGTGTCTAGAAAAATGTTTTGAGTCTTTAGGAATTATATATCACAGAGATTAGGAATTCTTTTTACTTCCCAGTCTCCTCATCACTCTGGTAAGGCATCCTGACGTAGAGTTTTGACTCTTCTCTTCTAAAATTTCACTAAAAAATATTTTAAGATCACGCGGGTATCTTGGAATTGTTCCGATGGTTTTATGATGAGAACATTGTCTTGGTGCCTCCTGTCAGGGGTTTAGTGGAAGTGTCCCGGGGAGTTGAGCTCTGAGGTGTTGTCATCATAATTTTATCGTTGCAGTTCTAGAATACCTGAGTCTAGTACGCCGACATCGAAAATCTCTTTTATGCAGTTCGTTGGTGAGATAACCTCGACGCCACCCAGTACTGGGGCGGGAGTTCGGGAGTATCGCCATAACTTGTATAACGGATGCTTTTCGAAGGTTGAGGTAGATGGTTTCCGAAGTTTTCTTGGTTATGTGTTGAAGGATGGATACAGCTGGATGTAGGATTTGCTAGTTTGGGTGAGATATTATGCTTCCCCTGTATCCCCAACACCTGATTGCATAACCGGAGAAGTTCGGGAGTTTCATAGGTGGGAATTCTAGTAGCTCTAGTTCTTCTTCCACGGATATTGGTTTGAGATTGGGATTTCTTACCGATTATTCGTTCTCGAGCCGTATCTTGTTGTTTTACTTCTTCTACCTTAATTCTACGTGGCTTCTCAACTTATGGATATGTGACCATTTGAAGAGGAATGCATTCGTTCATTTTGTTCGGATGTGAAGACTATATGTTGCAATTTTCATTCCGTTGGATTTAGCTTCAATATTTATCTGTCAATGTGCTAATGGTGGTCAACCTCTTCAGGATGGCTCCTCCAACGCGCACGACTCCGAATCCTGATCCGCCACCACCTCCACCTCCTCCGGAGGCATGGCAAGCTGTGATGGCCGCAACCAATGCAAACACACAGATGATCATGCAAATTCTTCAAGAGCGCAATCAAGGCAGTCAAGGGAATCAAGGCAGCAATCAGAGTCACTTTGCTACACTCAACCAGTTCCTTGCTAACGGGCCAAAGACTTTGAGCAATTGTGTTGAGGCAACCGATGCTGACGATTGGCTTGTGGATCTGTGTAAGCATTTCGAGTGCAGTAACGTCAGGCCTGAGGACTTTGTCAAGTTCGCTTCCTTCCAACTCAAAGATCAAGCTGCAGAATGGTTCCAGCAGTACAAGGACTCCAGAGGTGGACGTGTTATCACTTGGGATGATTTCCGTCGAGATTTCCGAGCTCATCATATTCCCCAGAGCGTGGTTGAAAGTAAGCGTGAGGAATTCCGCAATCTGAAGCAAGGCTCTTTGTCTGTCTATGACTACAACAAGTTGTTCCAGAAGCTTGCCCGCTTTGCCAAGCAGGACGTCCCTGATGAGAAGAGCATGATATATCAGTTCAGGGGTGGTCTCAGAGAAGATATTCAGCTCGCTCTTGTTCTCTTCGAGCCCTTGAGATACGATGAGTTCTACAACATGGCACTGAAGCAAGAGGCTGCTCAGTTGAGGTGTGATGCTTCCAAGAAGCGAGTCAGAGATGTTACTCCTTCTTCCTCTACTGAAGTGGCCAAACAGCAGAAGTTTTGGCTTCCTCCTCCTCCGTTCCGTCAGCCGTATCAGCAGAAGAGCAAAGGTGGCAGTGGTTCTTCCCACCCACCCAACCCTGGCTTTCAGAACAAGACTTCGTCTCAAACTCCAAGATCGAGTGCTCCGTATCACCGTCCGCTTTCAGAGGTCACGTGCAACAAGTGCCAACAGAAGGGTCACTATGCCAACAAGTGTCTCAACCAGAGGTGTCTTCCTCCTCCTCCTCCTGTCAGATCGACAAGTTCAGCTGTGGTCAAGCATAACCCCAAGCATGCCAAGGTCAATTTGATGAATGCTGCTCAGGCAGAGGACTCATCAGATGTGATCATGGGTAACCTTCCTGTTAACGATATTCCTGCAAAAGTTCTTTTTGACACTGGTGCATCGCATTGTTTCATCTCGAGACCATTTTCATCTAAGCATGGTTTGCCTTTGCAAATTTTTCCTAGTCCTTTAGCAGTTGTCTCTCCCGGTAAGCGCATGCAGGCTAACTCCATAGTTCCGGATGTTTCTATCACTTTGGGTGACTACAAATTTCTATCTTCTCCAACGGTTCTCGGTGACTCAGATATTGATCTTATTCTCGGGATGGATTGGCTTTCTAAGCACAAGGCTCAGCTTGATTGTGCAGCCAGGCAGATTCAATTGACTCATTCGTCTGAGGATGTAATTGTCTTTGCCGCTCGGGATAATACTATCCGTCTGTTTTCTCTCAATGAGAAGGGTGAATTGGATGCCATCTCTCAAATTCCAGTCATTTGCGAATATCAAGACGTCTTTCCAGAAGAGCTCCCAGGAATGCCTCCGCACCGGCCAGTTGAATTCGTTATTGAGCTTGAGCCTGGCACGAAACCTGTGTGCAAACGTCCTTACAAGCTCGGACCTGAAGAGTTGAAGGAGCTGAAGAAGCAACTCGATGAGCAAGAAAGAATGGGTCTTATCCGGCCTAGTTCTTCTCCGTGGGGTTGTGGTGTTCTTTTTGTGAAGAAGAAGGATGGAACGGACCGACTTTGTGTTGATTACCGTCCAGTGAATAAGAAGACCATCAAGAACAAATACCCACTTCCCAACATCAATGAGCTGTTCGAACAACTCAAAGGTGCCCAAGTATTCTCCAAGCTTGATCTCCGTATGGGTTATCACCAAATTCGCATTCGTGAAGAAGATATTCCCAAGACAGCATTCAGAACAAGCTTTGGTTCATATGAATACACTGTCATGTCTTTTGGCCTCGCCAATGCTCCTCCAACATTCTCTCGCATGATGAACTTCATCTTCAATGCCTACACCAATGACTTCGTTTTGGTCTATCTCGAAGACATTCTGGTTTTCTCCAAGAACAAGGAAGATCATGCCAAGCACTTGCGTTTGGTTCTTGATAAGCTCAGAGAACATCAGTTCTACGCTAAGTTCTCCAAGTGCGAATTTTGGCTCGATGAGGTTCTTTATCTTGGCCATATCATCTCTGCCAAGGGCATTGCCGTGAATCCTGAGAAGGTGTCTGCAATTGTGAATTGGGAACCTCCTCAGAACGTGAAGCAACTCCACAGTTTTCTCGGTCTCGCAAGCTATTGCCGAAGATTCGTTGAAAACTTTTCCAAGATCGCGAAGCCTCTCTCTAATCTTCTTCAGAAGCATGTCAAGTACGTTTGGTCTCCGGAGTGTGATATCGCTTTCAACACTTTGAAAGAGAAGTTGATCTCTGCTCCAGTTCTGACTCCACCTGATGAATCCAAGCTGTACGAGGTCTTTTGTGATGCCTCTCTCCAAGGTCTTGGCGCAGTTTTGATGCAAGAGAAGAAAGTTGTTGCTTATACATCTCGCCAGCTGAAGCCTAATGAGAAGAACTACCCCACTCATGATCTCGAGTTGGCGGCAGTTGTGCATGCTCTTTTGACTTGGAGACATCTTCTATTGGGGAGAAAAGTGGATATTTTCACTGATCACAAGAGTCTCAAGTACATCTTCACTCAGCCTAATCTCAACCTCAGGCAAACTCGATGGGTCGAAATGATTCAAGAGTATAATCCGAGTATCGAGTATACTCCAGGCAAGGCAAATGTGATTGCTGACGCTTTGAGCAGGAAGGCTTACTGCAACAGTCTGATTCTTAAGCCTTTTCAACCCGAGCTTTGTGAAGCTTTCCGCAAACTGAATCTGCAAGTTGTTCCTCAAGGTTTCCTCGCCAACCTTCAAGTCTCTCCTACCTTAGAAGACCAGATTCGCCAAGCCTAGCTTCTTGATGCTATGGTGAAAAAGGTGAAGATTGGGATTGCCAAGAGTCAGTCCAAGTACAAGTGCTACCGCCTTGATGACAAGGACACTCTCTTCTTCGAGGATCGTATTGTTGTGCCCAAAGGTGACCTCCGTAATGTGATCATGAACGAGGCTCACAATTCTCTCCTCTCTATCCACCCTGGGAGCATGAAGATGTATCAGGACCTCAAGCAAGCTTATTGGTGGACTCGAATGAAGCGCGAGATCGCTCAATTCGTGAATGAATGTGATGTCTGCAGAAGAGTGAAGGCAGAACACCAAAGGCCAGCTGGTCTCCTCCAACCTCTAGCCATTCCAGAATGGAAGTTTGACCACATTGAAATGGACTTCGTGACTGGGTTTCCAAAGTCCAAGCGTGGCAATGATGCTATATTTGTTGTCATCGACAAACTCACCAAAGTGGCTCACTTTCTGCCTATCAAAGAGTCGATCACTGCAGCCCAATTGGTGGAACTCTATACCTCTCGAATTGTCTCTCTACACGGTATTCCTCAAGTGATATCTTTAGACTGTGGCAGCATCTTTACCTCGAAGTTTTGGGATTCTTTACAGAAGGCCATGGGCACCAACATCCGCTTCAGCACAGCTTTCCATCTTCAAACTAGCGGTCAAGCCGAGCGTGTCAACCAGATTCTTGAAGATATGCTCAGGGCTTGTGTGATCTCCTTCGGCATGAAGTGGGAGGATTGTCTTCCTTATGCTGAATTCTCCTACAACAATAGTTTTCAAGCAAGTTCGTGCGAGGCCCCATTTGAAATTCTGTATGGCAGGAAGTGCCGTACCCCTCTCAACTGGTCTGAAACCGGTGAACGTCAGCTACTGGGTAATGACTTAATCACAAAAGCAGAAGAAATGTGCAAAGTCATTCGTGATAACCTCAAAGCAGCCCAATCCCGCCAGAAGAGCTACTATGATAGTAAGCACCGTGATTTGGCTTTCGAGATCGGAGATCATGTTTACCTCCGTGTCTCTCCTATGAAAGGTACTCGTCGCTTCGGTATCAAAGGGAAGCTTGCCCCTAGATACGTGGGACCTTTCAAGATTGTTAGCAAGAGAGGCGACCTCGCCTATCAACTTGAGCTTCCTTCAAACTTTGCAAATGTTCATGATGTGTTCCATGTCTCTCAGCTTCGAAAGTGCTTCAAGACTCCTGACCGCACCATCAACTTCGAGGACATTGAGCTCCAAGAAGATCTCTCTTATCGTGAGCACCCAATTGCTATTCTTGAAGAGACTGAACGCAAGACTCGCAACAAGTCAAACAAATTTCTCAAAGTCAAGTGGTCACACCATTCCGACCGTGAAGCTACCTAGGAACGCGAGGATCACCTCCGTTCTGAGTACCCGGAGTTCTTTCAGTCCTAGATCTCGGGAAGAGATCCTTTCGTAGTGGTGGAGTGTTGTAACACCCCGGATGTAACTTTCCCTATTTGTACTCCAACTCTTGCCGTTTCCGGCGTTAAGTTATATTTATTTCTCGGGTTCGGGTCTTTGTCTCCGTGTGTGGTTTTCGTTTTCATGCATCTCATATCATGTCATCATGTGCATTGCATTTGCATACGTGTTCATCTCATGCATTCGAGCTTTTTCCCCGTTGTCCGTTTTGCATTCCGGCGCTTCATTCTCCTCCGGTGGTCATTTCTAGCTTTCTTTCGTGTGTGGGGATTAAACATTTCCGGATTGGACCGAGACTTGCCAAGCGGCCTTGGTTTACTACCGGTAGACCGCCTGTCAAGTTTCGTACCATTTGGACTTCGTTTGATACTCCAACGGTTAACCGAGGGACCGAAAAGGCCTCTTGAGTGTTACAGCCCAACACCCCTCCAATTTGGCCCAAAACCCACTAAACTTTGCTCCATCACCTAGAGCGTTCGATCACGATCGCGTGGCCGAAAACCGCACCCCATTTGGACTCTCCTAGCTCCACTTATGCCTATAAATAGCCCCCCCCCCGGTTTTCGGATCATCTCCTCCTACGAAACCCTAGCCAAAAAAAAGGATCCCCGCGCCGGCCGGACACGTCCGATCCGACCGGACGCATCGCCGCAGCCAACCCACCGTTGCCACGTGGCCTCCGCCACCTACCGCGCCGCCGGCTCGGGAGGCCCACGCCCGGCCCCCGACTCCGCCACCGCGGGCCGCCGCCTCGCGCTCGTCTCCGCTGCCAGCGCTCG
>NC_041382.1:233705363-233732970 GCF_002162155.2 Triticum dicoccoides | reverse complement strand
GGCCACCGCTCCGCCCCGAGCCGGCAGGCCGCCGCCCCGGCCTCTCCTCCACTCCGGCGAGCTCCCCACGCCCGGCCTCCTCCTCTCCAAGTCCGGCAGCTACAGTAATGGCGGCGAACCTCGGGAACCGCGCCAGATCCAGATCTGGAAAAAAAATCATCTCGGTTGACTTTTCTTCCCCGAACCCTAATTTTTGTGAATACTTTGACCGGTGATATCTCCGCATCTGTAGCTCCGTTTTGGACGTATAGTATATCAAAATGTTCATCTCGACGAGTACATCATTCCATTCCATTGCATCATTTTCATTTGAGCTCATCTTGATTCCGGAAATGCTGTTAGAAGGGGGCTTCGTGAGATATTTGTCAGATCTGCTAGTTCATCTTAGACTTTTGTCATTTTTGCCATGATTGTTGTGTGCATGATATGCGTGTGAGTCCTTCATATATTTTGTTAAGGATTTTGTCTTGTTTCCAGAGGTGCAACCCATGCATTTTTAGGATGTGTGTGGTGACTTGTGCAAGCTTGCAAAGTGAGGCACCCGGTAAACCTGTTTTCAGGGACTTGGTAGTTTTCACTAAGTCTGGGATTATTTAGTTCATGATGTCATATGTTCTTGTTGTTTCCTAGTGATCCGTGCATCTTTTGAGGATGATCAGTAAAGGAGTTTTGTTAATCTTGTTATTCTATATCCATCCATGTCTTTACTTGCAATTATGGAGCACCCTAGCTTGAGTCAATCGAGCTCTACTTTTGCTTCATGGTGAATCTGGGTAGATCGTCAACTCATTTGCGATTTTGTCGATGTTATTGTAGTTGATCTGTGCATGCTATGCCATTGTTCTTGCCATGTCTAGCTATCATTTTGTGTCTTCTTTATGGATGTATAATTGCCTTGCCATGACTTACACCGTAGTGAGTGCATCGAGCTCGTTTACATGCCTTCGTGAGTTATATTTCAGCATGTCTCAGTTTTCACTAAGTCTGAAAACTGATTATGTTTTTGCTATGTTCGTGTGCCAGTTAGTATATTTTGTGAACCCTTTTGGCCCTAGGTCACTTTGGGTATTTTGTTAAGATTGTTGAGTAGCTCCATGCCATGTTCTTACTTGTCTTAATCAGGTCATGTATCATGTTGTTTTGCTGCTCCGAAGAGGGCTTCGTGATCTGAAATTTCAGACAAGTGTTAATTTCACTAAGTCTGAAATCTGTTTTGCATTTGCGTTTTTGCCCTGCTTGTTTGAACCTCATAATGGATGAATTGGCCGTGGCTCAGTGCTAGTCTTTTGTTAAGCATCTTGTGTGAATCCCTGCCATGTATTTTGTTGTCATGTTTGGTGGCTGTAGCATGTTCATCTCATTGCATTTAGATGCCTACTTGCTGTAAATCGCAGACCGGTGTCAATTTTGAATCGCTTGCCATTTCCAAAACCGTAACTCCGATTCCGGCGTTCTTTATATCGTTTTCAAGCGATTTCATCTCATCTTTCCAGTGGCACCCTTGGAATTCCAAGTTGAGGCCAGGTTCATGCATATCCTGTCATATCTTGCATTTTGCATCCCGCATCGTATCCCGCATAGCATATCATCATTTCATCATATTGCTTGGTCTTGCACGTGGTTGATTGTATCCTTGTTGCTTGTTTGTCTTGTTGGGTAGAGCCGGGAGATGAGTTCGCTACCGAGGAGCCAGTTGAGTTTGCTCTTGAGGATCCAGTCAACTCTGAAAATTGTGCAGGCAAGATGATCATACCCTCGAAATCACTACTATCTTTGCTATGCTAGTTTGCTCGCTCTTGCTATGCCAATGCTACGATGCCTACCATTTGCTTGTCAGCCTCCCAATTGCCATGTCAAACCTCTAACCCACCTTGTCCTAGCAAACCGTTGATTGGCTATGTTACCGCTTTGCTCAGCCCCTCTTATAGCGTTGCTAGTTGCAGGTGAAGATTGGAGGCCGTTCCTTGTTGGAACATTTATTTACTTGTTGGGATATCATTATATTGCTATGTTATCTTAATGCATCTATATACTTGGTGAAGGGTGGAAGGCTCGGCCTCTCGCCTAGTGTTTTGTTCCATTCTTGCCGCCCTAGTTTCCGTCATATCGGTGTTATGTTCCCGGATTTTGCGTTCCTTACGCGGTTGGGTTATAATGGGAACCCCTTGATAGCTCGCCTTGATTAAAGCTTTTCCAGCAATGCCCAACCTTGGTTTTACCATTTGCCACCTAGCCTTTTTTTCCCTTGGGTTCTGCAGACTCAAGGGTCATCTTATTTTACCCCCCTGGGCCAGTGCTCCTCTGAGTGTTGGTCCACCTGTCAGCTGCCGGTGGCCACCAGGGGCAACTCTGGGCTGGCCTACCCGTACCTAAGACAATCTGAGTGTGCCCTGAGAAAGAGATATGTGCAGCTCCTATCGGGATTTGTCGGCACATTCGGGCGGTGTTGCTGGTCTTGTTTTAACCTGTCGAAGTGTCTTGAATTACCGAGATACCGAGTCTGATCGGAACGTCTTGGGAGGAGGTCTATTCCTTCATTGACCGTGAGAGCTTGTCATGGGCTAAGTTGGGACTCCACTGCAGGGTTTGAACTTTCGAAAGCCGTGCCTGCGGTTATGGGCGGATGGGAATTTTTTAATGTCCGGTTGTAGATAACTTGAACCTTAATTAATTAAAATGAATCAACTGAGTGTGTTACCGTGATGGCCTCTTCTCGGCGGAGTCCGGGAAGTGGAGACAGTGTTGGAGTAATGCTTGCGCAGGTTGTTCCTCTAGCTTTTCACGCTCGCGCTTTGCCTCCTCTTCTCGCTCTCTTTTGCGTATAAGATAACCACCATATATGCTAGTCGCTTGCTGCAGCTTCTCATATTTTGCCCTACCCTTCCTATAAGCTTAAATAGTCTTGATCGCGAGGGTGCGAGATTGCTGAGTCCCTGTGGCTCACAGATACTATAACTCCATATGCAGGTCCAGATGATTCCGCTCTAGGTGACGAGTACGAGCTCAAGTGGGAGTTTGACGAAGACTCTCAGCGTTATTACGAGTCTTTTCCTGATGATCAGTAGTGGTGCCTAGTTGGGGTTTGATTCGGGACCGTTGTCGCATGTTGGGTTCTCTTTTATTTTGGCGCCGTAGTCGGGCCTTGAGTGTATGGATGATGTAATGTTATTTATGTACTTTGATGTGACGTGGCGAGTGTAAGCCAACTATTTTATCCCCCCTTTATTATTCATATTACTTGGGTTGTTGTGAAGATTGCCTAACTTGCGACATATGCCTTCAATGCGATTATGCCTCTAAGTCATGCCTCGACATGTGGGAGCTATAGTCGCATCGAGGGTGTGACACTGGTACACCTACTTTCCCCTACATCTGCTAGTCTACCCTGTAAGAGTTCGCATGACTTAATCAACTATGCCAGAGCCCATAATGGCTTGCGGCTGCACACGGAAGTTTCTAGTTTGAAAAATCTCATGATCCCTTTGAGCCTGGGTGGCGGTCCAAAAGAAAACAGGCAGGTCCTGGAATACCCAGGTGCCTCAATCCACCCAGATGTGTGTTTAAGTTGCCACCTTAGATAAACCATTAATTATCAATCTCACATCTGTCATGGATTTCACTCACCCAATCCACGTCTACTAGCATAGCATGGCATAATAAGCAAACGCAGAAGTAAGTCCCAAAGGTTTGATAATAAACAGGTAATAGGTACTACCTCATCTACTTCCCATCCCATAGTTTAATTAGATCCTAACCATGCAATGTGTGAAGATTGATCTAATGCAAAAAAACTGGGTTGTAGAAAAGGTATGTTCAAAGTGTTACTTGCCTTGCTGATGATCCGTGAAACCTAACGATTCGAAGTAACAGGCGGCGCACTCCGGGTACTCTATCGCAGGCAAACAAACAAGCATACAATAAGTACTCATCTAATGCATAGGTAAAACTCAAATAAGAGATCTAACCAGAAGGTTCAAGTTAAGAACTCCGGTTGGCAAAAAGAATCAAATCGAACGAAGCAAAGAAAGTCAAACGGCGAAAGAAAAAAACTTCATTCTAGTAATCTGAGCCTAAGTCAAATTTTACAGTAGCAAAAACTTGTTTAAGTTGATTATTAGGATAGAGGGTTTCGAGACGAAACTCCAGGAGCTTGAATCGCCTGATTCCGATAAACGAGCGAAAAGTTAAACTAAAACAAAAATCGGATCAGAAATCGCGATTAGAAAATAACCGCGGAAAAATCCGACGAAAAAGAAAAACGACGAACGGAATTTTTTTTAATGGCACGGATTTCGAGGTGCGGCGAACCTCGGGCGACGCGCGGCTCCGTCGGATCGGCGGCGGCGCAGCGCGGCGGCGGTGGCGGCGGGGCTGGGGCTGGGCGCGGCTAGGGTTTCGGGGCGGCTGGGCCTTCGGGCTGGCTTGCCCCGGCTTATAAAGGCCCCGGCCAGGCGGAGTCCTGGCCGAGTACGGCCCATAGTCGGTTCCTTTTTTTAAATAATTATGCTCGGAAGAAAAAAAAAACAAATACTAAACGGACTCCAAAAATCCCGAAATAAATTTTCCCGGGCTTCTAAAATCAAGCCCGACAAAGTGAACATTTATTTGGGCCCTAAATGCAATTTTGAAAAACGCGCACTTTTCCTAATTCAAATAAAAACAACAAAAAAACTCCGAAATAAAACTATTTGAATTTTTTTATTAAATCCTCAATATTTCTATATTTTGGGAAAGTCATTTTATTCCCTCTCTCATATTTTTGTAATAGAAATAATTGATGATAAAATAAATAAAATCAAATGATCCTATTCTCAAAATTTGAGAAAAACTCAAATATGAAAATAACGAAATCCCCAACTCTCTCCGTGGGTCCTTGAGTTGCTTAGAATTTTCTAGGATCAAAACCCAAAGCAAATAAAATATGATATGCACGATGATCTAATGTATAACATTCCAAATTGAAAATTTGGGATGTTACAATGCAGTCCGACGTTGGAGCTCGGACGCAAGAGGACGCTGCCGCCCGGGAACAACTTCAAACCCGAGGTGTGGCATAAAAATAACAAGGCATTGATAAAGGCCGGAAACTTAAAGGGGCTCCTCGGATACCCGACGTGTAAACTCGTCGAATGCATTTCGGCGATCCTCAAGATTGAAGATGAGAAGATTTGTTGAACCAGTTTTCAAGGCCAACGACCGAAGATGAAGAACGGTTCGGAAGAATCGAGGAGCGTCCCTAACTTGAAGACCGGTTCAGGGGGCTACTGACGGTGTCCTGAACTAGGGGGTACTCACCACGTCATCTCCCGATCTGTTAGATTGGGCCGAGGACCCCCATGGCCGTATACTCATGGGCCAGTTCGGACAGCCGCCGCTTACAAGGAAGATTCCACAAGACTTGGCGATCAAGACGAGGAGTCCTCCCCACCGACGTATTCGGCTAGGACTCTTGTTATCCTAGGCCTCTGGTGCATTATATAAACCGAGGCCAGGCTAGTCGACAGATATATATATATATATATATATATATATATATATATATATATATATATATATATATACACACACACATACAATCATACCATCAAGAGGGCCCAAACTTGGGTAAAACATCGTGTTCCCTGCCTCCTGTTACCATCCGCCTTAGCCGCATAGTTCGGGACCCCCTACCCGAGATCCGCCGGTTTTGACACCGACAACCTTATTCATGTAGACGTTGTTGGGCCTCCAAGTGCAGAGGTTTGTAGGACAGTAGCAAATTTCCCTCAAGTGGATGACCTAAGGTTTATCAATCCGTAGGAGGCCTAGGATGAAGATGGTCTCTCTCAAGCAACCCTACAACCAAATAACAAAGAGTCTCTTGTGTCCCCAACACACCCAATACAATGGTAAATTGTATAGGTGCACTAGTTCGGCGAAGAGATGGTGATCCAAGTGGTATATGTATAGTAGATAAAGGTTTTTTTAATCCGAAAATATAAAAACAGCAAGGTAACTAATGATAAAAGTGAGCGTAAACGGTATTGCAATGCTAGGAAATAAGGCCTAGGGTTCATACTTTCACTAGTGCAAGTCCTCTCAACAATAATAACATAATTGGATCATATAACTATCCCTCAACATGCAACAAAGAGTCACTCCAAAGTCACTAATAGCGGAGAACAAACGAAAAGATTATGGTAGGGTACGAAACCATCTCAAAGTTATTCTTTCCAATCAATCCGTTGGGATATTCCTATAAGTGTCACAACAGCCCTAGAGTTCGTACTAGAATAACACCTTAAGACACAAATCAATCAAAACCCTAATGTCACCTCAAGTATCCGTGGGTATGATTATACGATATGCATCACACAATCTCAGATTCATCTATTCAACCAACACATAGAACCTCAAAGAGTGCCCCAAAGTTTCTACCAGAGAATCACGACGCAAACATGTGCCAACCCCTACGCATAGGTTCATGGGCGGAACCCGCAAGTTGATCACCAAAACATACATCAAGTGAATCACGTGATATCCCATTGTCACCACAGATACGCACGACAAGACATATAGCAAGTGTTCTCAAATCTTTAAAGACTCAATCTGATAAGATAACTCCAAAGGGGAAACTCAATTCATTACAAGAGAGTAGAGGGGGGAAGAAACATCATAGGATCCAAATATAATAGCAAAGCTCGCGATACATCAAGATCGTATCATCTCAAGAACACGAGAGAGAGAGAGAGAGAGATCAAACACATAGATACTGGTACATACCCTTAGCCCCGAGGGAGAACTACTCCCTCCTCGTCATGGAGAGCACCGGGATGATGAAGATGGCCACCGGACAAGGATTCCCCCTCCGACAGGGTGCCAGAATGGGTCTAGATTGGTTTTCGGTGGCTACGGAGGCTTCTGGCGGCAGAACTCGTGATCTATACTCTGTTCTGGAAGTTTTACGATACGTAGGTATATATGGGTACAAGGGGTACGTCGGTGGACCGAAGGGGGGCCACGAGGTTGGGGGGTGCGCCCCAGGGGGGTGGGCGCGCCCCCTACCCTCGTGAGCTCCTCCTTCATCTTCTGACGTAGGGTCCAAGTCTATCCGGTAGGTTTCCTTCCAAAAATAACTTCTCTACTTGATTTCATTCCGTTTCGACTCCGTTTGATATTCCTTTTCCTCGAAACACTGAAATAGGCATAAAACAGCAAATCTGGGTTGGGCCGACGGTTAATAGGTTAGTCCCAAAAATAATACTCCCTCTGTTCCTTGATATAAGGTGTATAGATTTTTTTTCAGAAAAAGTTCAAAATATAAGGTGTCTTGCGTTGCACCACTCGTTTGAATAATTTTTTTAGGGATTTGATTACATTTACTTATATTAGGCAAACTCCTCTATTTTCTCATGTCGATTAGTCAGGTGTAATCTCGCCCAAAACTTGTGAAATTTTCACTCCATGTGTGTTCTTTAATTTTTGTGCCAAAAACAATACACCCTATATTTAGGAACGAAGGGAGTATAAAAGTGGAAAATAAAGCCCAATATTGCCCAAAACAGTAGATAATATAGCATGGAGCAATCAAAAATTATAGATACGTTGGAGACGTATCAAGCATCCCCAAGCTTAATTTCTGCTCGTCCTCGAGTAGGTAAGTGATAAAAAGATAATTTTTGATGTGGAATGCTAGTTGGCATAATTTCAATGTAAATCTTCTTAATTGTGGTATGAATATTCAGTTCCGAAAGATTCAAGACAAAAGTTCATATTGACATAAAAATAATAATACTTCAAGCATACTAATAAAGCAATTATGTCTTCTCAAAATAACATGGCCAAAGAAAGTTATCCCTACAAAATCATATAGTCTGGCTATGCTCTATCTTCACCACACAACATATTTAAATCATGCACAACCCCGATGACAAGCCAAGCAATTGTTTCATACTTTTGATGTTCTCAAACTTTTTCAATCTTCACGCAATACATGAGCGTGA
Source organism: Triticum dicoccoides (assembly GCF_002162155.2). Taxonomy (NCBI): domain Eukaryota; kingdom Viridiplantae; phylum Streptophyta; class Magnoliopsida; order Poales; family Poaceae; genus Triticum; species Triticum dicoccoides. Next base: position 233,724,988 of record NC_041382.1, on the reverse strand, counting down.
GCCATGGATATAACACTATAGGTGGAATAGAATGGTGGTTGTGGAGAAGACAAAAAAGGAGAAGATAGTCTCACATCAACTAGGCGTATCAATGGGCTATGGAGATGCCCATCAATAGATATCAATGTGAGTGAGTAGGGATTGCCATGCAACGGATGCACTAGAGCTATAAGTATATGAAAGCTCAACAAAAGAAACTAGTGGGTGTGCATCCAACTTGCTTGCTCACCAAGACCTAGGGCATTTTAAGGAAGCCCATCATTAGAATATACAAGCCAAGTTCTATAATGAAAGATTCCCACTAGTATATGAAAGTGACAACATAGGAGACTCTCTATCATGAAGATCATGGTGCTACTTTGAAGCACAAGTGTGGTAAAAGGATAGTAGCATTGCCCCTTCTCTCTTTTTCTCTCATTTATTTTTATTTTTTTGGGCCTTATCTTTTTTTATGGCCTCTTTTCTTTTCTTTTTTTTATTTGGGCTTCTTTGGCCTCTTTTATTTATTTATTTTCATCCAGAGTCTCATCCCTACTTATGGGGGAATCATAGTCTCCATCATCCTTTCCTCACTGGGACAATTCTCTGATAATGATGATCATCACACTTTTATTTACTTACAACTCAAGAATTATAACTCGATGCTTAGAGCAAGATATGACTATATATGAATGCCTCCGGCGTTGTACCGGGATGTGCAATGACTCATGAGTGACATGTATGAAAGAATTATGGACGGTGGCTTTGCCACAAATACGATGTCAACTACATGATCATGCAAAGCAATATGACAATGATGAAGCATGTCATAATAAACGGAACGGTGGAAAGTTGCATGGCAATATATCTCGAAATGGCTATGGAAATGCCATAATAGGTAGGTATTGTGGCTGTTTTGAGGAAGGTAAATGGTGGGTTTATGGTACCAGCAAAAGGTGTGCGGTACTAGAGAGGCTAGCAAGGGTGGAAGGGTGAGAGTGCGTATAATCCATGGATTCAACATTAGTCATAAAGAACTCATATACTTATTGCAAAAATCTACAAGTTGTCAAAGAAAAGTATTACGCGCATGCTCCTAGGGGGATAGATTGGTAAGAAAAGACCATCGCTCGTCCCCGGCCGCCACTCATAAGGAAGGCAATCAATAAATAAATCATGCTCCGACTTCATCACATAACAGTTCACCATACGTGCATGCTACGGGAATCACAAACTTCAACACAAGTATTTCTCAAATTCACAACTACTCAACTAGCATGACTCCAATATTACCATCCTCATATCTCAAAACAATCATCAAGTATCAAACTTCTCTTAGTATTCAACACACTCATAAGAGAATTTTATTATTCTTGAATACCTAGCATATTAGGATTTTAAGAAAATTACCATGCTATTTAAGACTCTCAAAATAATCTAAGTGAAGCATGAGAGTTCATTTATTTCTTCAAAATAAAACTACCATCATGCTCTAAAAGATATAAGTGAAGCACTAGAGCAAATGACACACTACTCCGAAAGATGTAAGTGAAGATCAATGAGTAGTTGAATAATTATGCAACTATGCAAAGACTCTCTCTCATTTAATAATTTCAGATCTTGATAATTTATTCAAACAGCAAGCAAATCAAAATAAAATGACATTCTAAGAATAGCAAACATCATGTGAAGAAGCAAAAACTTAGGATCAACCGATACTAACCGATAGTTGTTGAAGAAGAAAGGTGGGATGCCAACCGGGGCATCCCCAAGCTTAGATGCTTGAGACTTCTTGAAATATTATCTTGGGGTGCCTTGGGCATACCCAAGCTTGAGATTTTGTGTCTCCTTAGTTCCTCTCATATCATGGTCTCTCTAAATCTCAAAAGCTTCATCCACACAAAACTCAACAAGGACTCGTGAGATAAGTTAGTATAAACCATTGCAAAATCCTTATCATACTCTACTGTAGCAAATCCCTAAGATTATTATTCAACGTTGCATACTAAATGCCTCTGCACATTTAATAGTCCTATCCTCAAATAGAATCATTAAAGAAGCAAACATATGCAAACAATGCGAACATAACAGCAATCTGCCTAAACAGGATAGTCTATAAAGAATGCATCAACATCCATACTTCCCTAGCTCCAAAAATTATGAAAGAAAATTCCCACTGTAGTAAATTTATCAGAGCTTAATATGCAAAAGGTTTTAACATTTTATCACATTCCGAATTTTCTAGGAATTATTGCAACAGCGGTAAACTTTCCGTTTTCAAACAGCAACATGTGGACTTCTAAAATAGGCATACTAAAGGCTATCAATGCCACTTTTATTGTCATAAAATATGCAAAACATTGTTCTAAATAACAGCAAGCAAATCCTAACAAAACAAAATGATGCTCCAAGCAAAACACATATCATGTGGTGAATAAAAATATAGCTCCAAGTAAAGTTACCGATGAACGAAGACGAAAGAGGGGATGCCTTCCGGGGCATCCCCAAGCTTAGGATCTTGGCTATCCTTGAATATTACCTTGGGGTGCCTTGGGCATCCCCAAGATTAGGCTCTTGCCACTGCTTATTCCATAGTCCATCGAATCCTTACCCAAAACTTGAAAACTTCACAACACAAAACTTAACAGAAAACTCGTAAGCTCCGTTAGTATAAGAAAATAAATCACCACCTCAAGGTACTGTAATGAACTCATTATTTATTTATATTGGTGTTAAACCTACTGTATTCCAACTTCTCTATGGTTTATAAACTATTTTACTAGCCATAGATTCATCAAAATAAGTAAACAACACATGAAAAACAGAATCTGTCAAAAACAGAACAGTCTGTAGTAATCTGGATCAAACGTATACATCTGTAACTCATAAAATTATGAAATAAATTTCTGGACCTGAGGAATTTATATATTAATAATATGCAAAAATAATTAACTAAATAGCACTCTCCAAATAAAAATGGCAGAAATTCTCGTGAGCGCTAAAGTTTCTGTTTTTTACAGCATGATCAACAAGACTTTTCCAAAGTCTTCCCAAAGGTTCTACTTGGCACAAACACTAATTAAAAGCATATAACCACATCTAAACAGAGGCTAGATGAATTATTTATTACTAAACAGGAACAGAAAGCAAGAAACAAAAATAAAGTTGGGTTGCCTCCCAACAAGCGCTATCATTTAACGCCCCTAGCTAGGCATGATGATTTTAATGATGCTCACATAAAAGATAAGAATTGAAACATAAAGAGAGCATCATGAAGAATATGACTAGCACATTTAAGTCTAACATAGTTCCTATGCATAGGGATTTTATGAGCAAACAACTTATGGGAACAATAATCAACTTGCATAGTTAGGTAATGCAAGCAAAACTTCAAAACATTAAGCACATAGAGAGGAAACTTGATATTATTAAAATTCCTACAAGCATATGTTCCTCCCTCATAATAATTTTCAGTAGCATCATGAATGAATTCAACAATATAACCAGCACCTAAAGCATTCTTTTCATGATCTACAAGCATAGAAAATTTACTACTCTCCACACAAGAAAAATTCTTCTCATGAATAATAGTGGGAGCAAACTCAACAAAATAACTATCATGTGATTGAAAATTAAGATCAAGATGACAAGTTTCACGGTTATCATTATTCTTTAAAGCATACGTGTCATCACAATAATCATCATAGATAGGAGGCATGCTTTCATCATAATAAATTTGCTCATCAAAGCTTGGGGGACAAAAAAATATCATCTTCATCAAACATAGCTTCCCCAAGATTGTGGCTTTGCATATCATTAGCATCATGGATATTCAAGGAATTCATACTAACAACATTGCAATCATGCTCATCATTCAAATATTTAGTGCCAAACATTTTATAGATTTCTTCTTCTAGCACTTGAGCACAATTATCCTTTCCATCATACTCACGAAAGATATTATAGATTCAATCGTACACTAATCATACACGCAAACGTGTACGATCAAGATCAGGGACTCACGGGAAGATATCACAACACAACTCTACAAATAAAATAAGTCATACAAGCATCATATTACAAGCCAAGGGCCTCGAGGGCTCGAATACAAGAGCTCGATCATAACGAGTCAGCGGAAGCAAAAATATCTGAGTACAGACATAAGTTAATCAAGTTTGCCTTAAGAAGGCTAGCACAAACTGGGATACGGATCGAAAGAGGCGCAGGCCTCCTGCCTGGGATCCTCCTAAACTACTCATGGTCGTCGTCAGCAGGCTACACGTAGTAGTAGGCACCTCCAGTGTAGTAGGAGTCGTCGTCGACGGCGGCGTCTGGCTCCTGGGCTCCATCGTCTGGTCGCAACAATCGGGTATAGAAAGGGGGAAAAGGGGGAACAAAGCAACCGTGAGTACTCATCCAAAGTACTCGCAAGCACGGAGCTACACTACATATGTATGCATTGGTATCAAATGGAAAAGGGGTATCATATGTGGACTAAACTACAGAATGCCGGATTAAGAGGGGGATAGCTAGTCCTGTCGAAGACTATGCTTCTGGCCACCTCCATCTTGCAGCATGTAGAAGAGAGAAGAAGGTAAATCCACCAAGTAGCATCGTGTAGCATAATCCTACCCGGCGATCCTCTTCTCGTCGCCCTGTTAGAGAGCGATCACCAGGTTGTATCTGGCACTTGGAAGGGTGTGTTTTATTAAGTATCTGGTTCTAGTTGTCATAAGGTCAAGGTACAACTCCAAGTCGTCCTGTTACCGAAGATCACGGCTATTCGAATAGATTAACTTTCCTGCAGGGGTGCACCACATTTCCCAACACGCTCGATCCCCTTTGTCCGGACACACTTTTCTGGGTCATGCCCGGCCTCGGAAGATCAACACGTCGCAGCCCTACCTAGGCACAACAAAGAGGTCAGCACGCCGGTCTAAATCCTATGGCGCAGGGGTCTGGGCCCATCGCCCATTGCACACCTGCACGTTGCGTACGCGGCCGGAGAGCAGACCTAGCAACCTCCATCACAAAGGAAGTTGCGTTACGCGGTCCAACCCGGCGCGCGCCGCTCAGTCGCTGACGTCACGAAGGCTTCGACTGATACCACGACGTCGAGTGCCCATAACTGTCCCCGCGTAGATGGTTAGTGTGTATAGGCCAGTAGCCAGACTCAGATCAAATACCAAGATCTCGTTAAGCGTGTTATTTTGAAATAACCACGGACGCCGACCAGGGCCAGGCCCACATCTCTCCTAGGTGGTCTCAACCTGCCCTGTCGCTCCGCCATAAAGTATCAGTCGGGGGCCTTCGGGAACTCAGGACCACCTCTACCGGGATGGAGCCACCTGCCCCTTCAGCCCCCAACATCGGAATCACTCGCGGGTACTCCTACGAGCCGACCCGACTTTAATCACCACAAGTATCATATAGTATGTATAAGTATATACCCGTGACCACCTCCCAAGTGATCACAACCCGATAGTATAGCATGGCAGACAGACAAGAATGTAGGGCCATTGATGATAAACTAGCATCCTATAATAAGCATTTAGGATTGCAGGTAAGGTATCAACAGATGGGGCAACAGTGACAGGCTATGCATCGGAATAGGAGTAACGGAAAGCAGTAACATGCTACACTACTCTAATGCAAGAAGTAGAGAGAAGAGTAGGCGATATCTGGTGATCAAAGGGGGGGCTTGCCTGATTGCTCTGGCAAGAGAGAGGGGTCGTCAACACCGTAGTCGTACTGGGTAGCAGCGGCGTCGGTCTCGATGTCTAGCGAGAGAAGAGGGGGAAGAAACAATAAATATAATGCAAACAAATGCATGACGATGCATGACATGACAAAGCGTGATGTTAGGTGTGCCCTAACGCGGTACGAGGTGGTACCGGTGAAGGGGGAAAACATCCGGGAAAGTATTCCCAGTGTTTCGCGTTTTCGGACAGATGGACCGAAGGGGGAAAGTTGTGTGTTCGCTATGCTGGGGATACGTGGCGAACGAACGGGCTGCGTATCCGGATTCGTCTCGTCGTTCTGAGCAACTTTCATGTATAAAACTTTTTCATCCGAGTTACAGATTATTTTCTATGATTTTTTAAAGATTTAAACAATATTCCGAAATTGTTTTAATTCGAAATTAAATAACAAATTGCTACGTGTACCCAGCTCTGTGCACACAGAGTGTACACAGAGGCTGACAATGGGCCAGGGAGGATCCAGTCAGCAGAGTTGACCTAGTCAACATTTGACCGGTCAAAAGGTGAATAGTAAAGACGGGTCCCGACTGTCATAGACTTAGGCACTTTTAATTTACAGTAGGGGCCACATGTCAGTGAAATTAACTAAAAGTTAATTAGTTCTATTAAATTTCTAAGTAGATTTATCTAATCTAAACAGGGGCCTCACTTGTCATTGGCTAGCAATTAAACTAACTAGAAATTACCCCTAAGCTAATTTGTACGGGCCGGCCAGTGGTGGCTATATACACACACAATGCTAAGTGTAAGAGAAGATGGCATTTTGTGATTTTTGTAGGATTTAATCCATGCTTCGAAAGGATTTGGTCCAGTGGGATAAAATAAAATCTGTCAAGTATACTTTCTATTCATAATTTTCTTAGCCTTGTTAACAGTTGTTTAACTGCAGTTTATGGGCTGTTTAGAGGGTTAGTCATTGTAGATTTAACAAAGCTAGCTAGTAGCAGCTACAGTACCTAGTAGTAGTACATTCAGGAGAGAAGCAACATCATGCACATGAGTTGGGCGCGGGGCGCGGCGCTGCATGGCGTGAGGCTGGGCCAGTGAGCGACGCGGGGCGAGGGGCGAGGCAGGCCGCGGTTGCAGGGCGGCGGACCAGGGGGCGGCGGCCGGCAAGCAGCAAGCAGAGCAGCGCGGCAGTGGCTAGAGCAGCGCAGTAGGGGGGCGCGGCAGCGGGTGGCGCGGGCGCGGTGCGCGGCCAGCACAACAAGTTGCGATGGTCAGTACAGCGACGCGAGTGCGCGCGTGTGGTCAATCGAGCGTGGGCGGCGACGACGAGTCGACGAACGGGGCGGCGACTGCGGGCGGAGCAAGACGGACTCTACGATGGGGACGACTAAAGCGAAAAGGAAGGAGCGCAACCGACGCAGCGGCTCATAGTGTGGACGACGGGCTGGGCAGTGTGCTCGAAGAAGGCTCGAAGACGATGATCCCCGACGGAGATCCACGACGACCGAAGGTGGAAGACGTCCTTGATCCTTTCGCTGTAGGGGTCCCCGGAACGGACGGATCCGGTCGCGACGGACCTCCTGGACGTGCTCCCGCACGCCGAAGACGACGGTGGCCGCGACGATGACGACGAGGGGCGTCGGGCGCCAGTGGCAGAGGGAGAGTGGGGCGCGAGGGGATAGGGGTCAGGGTTCCAGGGGGAGAGGGGGGCACCGGGGTCGGCTAAATAGGCAGGAGGGGGCGCCGATGGCCGCCACCGCGGCCATGGTGCCGTGGATGACCGCCACGGAAACCCCCCGTTCCCTGTGGCGAAGGGGGCGAGCGAGGGGTGCGGCTGGGCCGGCCTGGCCAGCTGGGTTGCTCGGCGAACTGGGCCAAGTGGCCCAAGAGGGGGGTCCATTTTGCTTTTGTCTTTTTATTTGGTTTTTCTTTTCCTTTTAAATAGTTTATGTTTCCTAAATTCTTTCCATATAGTTTTAGTCGTATATAACACATTCTTGTATCTAAATAAGTGTCACAAATTAGGACTCTGCCATATTTAAGTTTGGCACTTAATTCAGCTAGCTAGTAATTTTATAATTTAAAAAAACATTTAATTATTTGCTTTTAGCCCCTGTTTTATTTATTATAGGGCATTACAACACTTTACAAATTCGTTGGGTCAGCACCATAATTTGTTATGGAATATTTGCCACACTTTGAACATTTTACTTTGCATGTTTGAGAAATTTGAATTTTGGACTTCTATTTTAAATTTGAATTTGGATTGTGATTTGGATCAGCCGAGGATTAGCAACAGTAATGTGATGACATGACACCCTTAACAGTGGATTACTGTAGCTTGATTATCCGGGCGTCACATTGATGTCTACTACACAACCTTCTTTTTGTAGACGTTGTTGGGCCTCCAAGTGCAGAGGTTTGTAGGACAGTAGCAAATTTCCCTCAAGCGGATGACCTAAGGTTTATCAATCCGTAGGAGGCATAGGATGAAGATGGTCTCTCTCAAGCAACCCCGCAACCAAATAACAAAGAGTCTCTTGTGTCCCCAACACACCCAATACAATGGTAATTGTATAGGTGCACTAGTTTGGCGAAGAGATGGTGATACAAGTGGTATATGTATAGTAGATAAAAGTTTTTGTAATCTGAAAATATAAAAATAGCAAGGTAACTAATGATAAAAGTGAGCGTAAACGGTATTGCAATGCTAGGAAATAAGGCCTAGGGTTCATACTTTCACTAGTGCAAGTCCTCTCAACAATAATAACATAATTGGATCATATAACTATCCCTCAACATGCAACAAAGAGTCACTCCAAAGTCACTAATAGCAGAGAACAAACGAAAAAGATTATGGTAGGGTACGAAACCACCTCAAAGTTATTCTTTTCAATCAATCCGTTGGGCTATTCCTATAAGTGTCACAAACAGCCCTAGATTTCGTACTAGAATAACACCTGAAGACACAAATCAATCAAAACCCTAATGTCACCTAGATACTCCAATGTCACCTCAAGTATCCGTGGGTATGATTATACGATATGCATCACACAATCTCAGATTCATCTATTCAACCAACACATAGAACCTGAAAGAGTGCCCCAAAGTTTCTACTAGAGAATCATGACGAAAACATGTGCCAACCCCTATGCATAGATTCATGGGCGGAACCCGCACGTTGATCACCAAAACATACATCAAGTGAATCACGTGATATCCCATTGTCACCACAGATACGCACGACAAGACATACATCAATTGTTCTCAAATCTTTAAAGACTCAATCCGATAAGATAACTCCAAAGGGAAACTCAATTCATTACAAAAGAGTAGAGGGGGGAAGAAACATCATAGGATCCAAATATAATAGCAAAGCTCGCGATACATCAAGATCGTATCATCTCAAGAACACGAGAGAGAGAGAGATCAAACACATAGCTACTCGCACATACCCTCAGCCGCGAGGGAGAACTACTCCCTCCTCGTCATGGAGAGCACCGGAATGATGAAGATGGCCACTGGAGAAGGATTCCCCCTCCGGCAGGGTGCCGGAATGGGTCTAGATTGGTTTTCGGTGGCTATGGAGGCTTCTGGCGGCGGAACTCCCGATCTTTTCTCTGTTCTGGAAGTTTTACGATATGTAGGTATATATGGGTATAAGGGGTATGTCGGTGGACCGAAGGGGGGCCACGAGGCAGGGGGGGCGCGCCCCAGGGGGGTGGGCGCGCCCCCTACCCTCATGAGCTCCTCCTTCATCTTCTGACGTAGGGTCCAAGTCTATCCGGTAGGTTTCCTTCCAAAAATAACTTCTCTAGTTGATTTCGTTCCGTTTCGACTCCGTTTGATATTCTTTTCCTCGAAACACTGAAATAGGCATAAAACAGCAAATCTGGGTTGGGCCTCCAGTTAATAGGTTAGTCCCAAAAATAATACTCCCTCCGTAGCCACAAATGGCTGATTCACAGGTTTTTCCATCTCCCACCCAAATGGCTGATTCACAGGAAGAGTAGTTTAATGTATAAACATTGTCGACAAATGGAAATGTAATGAAGAAAAGTATGGGCAAGATATCATTCAAATATATGATGCCAGGTTAAACAGTATGGCATTGCACATTTCACATATATTATGGCTGGCTAAAAGACATGAGACTGCATAATTCCCATATATGATATAGAAACTAAACAGGTGGCATTACAGAACATGTCTAAACCAAGCAGATGACATATATGATGTCAAAAGTAGGCACTGCAAGGCAACATATGCATGATATGACTAACATCATCATGCCAAGGTTGAGCAAACACCTTGGGGGGTAAATAGGAGTGGTCAGCGGCGTCCAAATCTGCCTCAGAACAGATATCTTCCTCTGGATTACAATCTGAAGAGGGGTGGGGAGGGTTTGCCATTGAACCCACCATGGAGCGATGTCTGCATAACATTGTATTGCCGCACAAAACTCTTCTCTTTTTCTCTACATGTTCAGCATGACTGTGTACAACATCTGACATGCTTACAAAAAAATATGGTGAGATTATGTAAGGAGAGCATGCAAAAATTTAGAGTGATGGTAACAACCAGTGGATCAATGTTTTTCCGTTGAACCAAAATAGCCCTAATGGATCGACGTGAATGTATACTAATAAGTGATGCAACAAGTGTGCAACCTCTTTGCCGTAGCCGTGTCGACCTCAGCATCATTGGGTTGGTCGCTGAAGCAGTTGAGGCAGAGGTGGCTGTCGGAGGTGTGAAGGAAGATCTGAGGAATCTGTAGACGGCGTCCAGGGCACTACTCTGTTGTGATGGATCGTTCTGTCGTTGGAGCAGCTCCGGTGAGCCGTAGGACGTCAAGGCTAAAGCAGCACAAGACAGACATCGTCAATCTCAAGTGGGATTCTAATAGCATCTCCAATAGATGATGTAAAATGGATGTAAAATTAACATCACCAAAAACCACCTGACTACAACAGATGAGGTAAAAACTGTTGACTCTGAACTTAACTATCGAAACTGAAATTTACTGTGGAATCTGAATGCTACTGTCGAAACTGAACACAATGGTAGCAGTGAGGCACTTGACATGTAGTTTAGGGAGGGCATGCAGTTCATCTTCAACCTGCACACCCCTGAGCCGCCAGCCACCACCGGCCGAACCGCCGGCCCCAGCGCCGCCTCGCCGCCCCGAAACAACTCGCCACCGCCGCCCCGGCCAGCCCTCTAGGCCCCCGCCCCCACCCTAAACCCTAAGATAGATAGTGGGGTACCTCTCCAGCGAGCCCCCGTCCCCGCTGCGGGTGGTTCTTCCTTAACTCCGGCGAGCCCCCCCAACCCCTGAAAATGGACTGACCCAAAAGTCGATTCAGTCGACTGAAGTGTGGCTTAATCGGAGCAGAGCAGCAGCACGAGCAAGGGGGAGAGCAGCAGCAGCAGCTGGGCGAGCGAGCGATCGAGCGAGAGCCGGAGTAGCAACAGCAGATCCGGCTAGGATGGCCGCCGTCGCTGAAGGGGCCTCGCACTTGGGGGGAGCCACCATGGAGATGTCGCCTGCGGCACCGGCTTCAAGGTAGCCGCTCCATGGGGGTGCGGGATGGAGCACCGTCGGCGCCGGGAGGTCAAGTTAAGGAGAAGGTGCGATGCGATGAGTGTACAACCTCTTTGGTGGCGCCGAGTAGGCCTCGGCTTCGTCCGAGGAGTCGGTGAGGATGTTGCGGTTCCGGTGGAGCAGGTTAAGGCGGCGTTGTGGGGATGGAGCAGCCGCGATAGACGAGGCGATCGTCGAAGCAGCTCCTTGGAGGAGGAGGACGGGGCGGCTGAACCGTCGGGATGACAAGATGGACGACAGATCCTCATCCGGGGAGGTGGACGAGGGACGTCGAGCTGTTGCGGTGGACGACGGCGTCAGGGAAGAGGCTCCGGCGGGGCAGCGGTGACGTGGCGGACGAAGGAGGGTGCGGTTTCGCGGCTGGAGCGGAGAGGTTATGGCGGCCTAGGATTTCGAATGGAGAAAAGGGGGCGATGGGAGGGAGTGAAGCATGACTTAGGAACGCGCTTGTCCAAAATGTAGGGTGTGTTACAAAAGTACCCCCCACCGATTTGAATTAGCGGCCCTTTCGGCTCAGGGTTAGAAGGGGGATTTCCCGTGTCAGGATTTGGCAGCTGGAGGGAGTTTTCGCGCGCGTTGTAATTTCGGGATAGCAAGGCGCGGGTTGTGAAGGCGCCAGTTTTGGGAGCACGATATCTGAATTTTCGGGATATAACAAGATGTGGGTTGAATTTTAGGGACAAGCCTAACGTGTAGCAATATTGTACTTGTACGTACCAAATCAATTCGCACTTCCCTCAACCAAAAAGAAAACGAAAAAAATAAAACTATTCACACCACACAAATAGAGAGTCTTGCCCCGTTTTACTATACATATGCTATTCAAAGCTACTCCCTCCTTCCATCTATATAGGGCCTAATGCGTTTGTCGATGCTAACTTTGACCAAATATTAGAGCAATGATATATGACATGCAACTTACACAAAGCACACCGTTAAATTCGTCTGTGAAAGGTTCTTTCAATGATATAATTTTCACATTGTGCATGTCATGTACTATTAATCTTGTCAATAGTCAAAGGCGGTCTTAAAAATCTCATTACGCCCTATATAGATGGAAGGAGGGAGTATGAATCCATGTTATGTCCGATTAAATTTTTTCACTTGCTGTATAATGCATGTAACCTACTCATACCAACATTTTAGTGCATTCCAAATGTCTATACTACCGCTGCAATTCGAACTAAATTTGAATTCGTTTCTCTATTTCAATAAGAATCTACAATCATGATTGTTGCCAACTTCAACCATCATAGTTTCCTTGCTATCCGCCAGATATAAATCAGACAGCCTATAATGCAGGATGGCAGGCACACCATCATCAACAACTCCGTTTTTTATAAGAGTAGAGATAAAATATATTAAATGTAGTATACCATGTTCATAACCACACCATGTGTATCACCGTTATATATATTCACACATCCGTCGGTTTGAAACACTATGATAAATTCTTCAAATATCCGAATTTGCTTTTTATAATGAAGTATATATGATCTCTATTCGTCTTTTGCACCCACACAACCCTCTTATCTTTGTAGCTAGCGCTAACTTTCTCTTGTGCATGCACACGCCCGCATCCCTCTCACCCTCCCTCAACATTCGCTAGCTCCATCGCGCAAATTCGTCTTTTCACTTTAGGTCGTTCACCCATGGTGTGTGTAGGCCCCCCAGCTCCTTCTTTACGGCACACATCGATCGATATGCCTCTCTAGCCAGGTGTGCCTAGCACAAACACAAGCTTCCCCTCTTCTCTTGTCACCATCCATGCCTCACTCCCACCACTCTTTTCATTATTCTCGTACTCGCACACTCCTCCCCCTTGATATAGTATGCCTCTCGTACCACCTCCTACATGCATCCCTCTCTCTATCCTTCTCCTCGTGCCTCATTTGCTTCTAACACACACATGCATGCATATCAATCGATCTCCCAACATATACCTAGATCAACTTTAACTACCCCCCCATCGATCGACGTACCTCACAAGTTATGTCTATCCTTTCTCTTACAAAGGGCGATTGATCTTCCTATGTAGTTACGTCTATTTACCACAGCCACATCGTCCCCCCTCATCATTCGTGCATGCCTCCTAAGCCGTCTCTCACACGCACGTGCACAGAGAACAAGCAGCCATCTCCTCTCTTATTGATATTGCGGGCGTTCCCTCCGTTTGTCTAGCAAGACTATCCCACCATTTGTTACAAGCAACTCCACTACCACCCCCTCCAACACTCTAGCTCTGTCTCTCTCCCAACCTTATTCATCTCCTACACATATGCATGGATGCCAATCGATCTCCCTTAATACATGAGGCAGATCGATCTCCTTAATACATGAGGTAGGCCTCTCTCCTCCTCCACACATATACCAGCCATTGTACCTCTATAGTTAATTGGGCCTCCCTCTTCCCCCACCACACACCGATAGTCGAGCGCTGCAGGTAGGTATCCATGCCACAGAGACAAACTGCACATGTCCCATCTCACGTTCCAGTAGGCCAGCCACTCTATATCTTTGACGTGGGCACACACAAATTCGATGGCACTCTTTATCGATCGCGCACGCACACACACACACATCATCCCTCTCTTCGATTCTATGGACACCTCAAGCCGATGATACCTCCACTCTCATCTCGTGGATCGCCCCCTCTATATATATGTTACATCCAGGACTCTATTTCACACACATTGCATATGTTAAATATTTTGATTCACCCCCCCCCCCACAAAAAAAACTCTCAAGAACCCACACACTATATTTCTCTAGGTTTTTATCTCTCTCACACAACCCCATGTAGGTGGTGTACGTATAAAAGAAGAGAATAGGTGCACCATGCATGTACTCACACTTCGTGCCCAGCCACACCCACGCGGGTACACGGTGGAGCTCATTTCTTTACGAAATGGTAGCCCACGTGCTAATGTGAACGCCTGTAGCGGTTGTTTACCTAGGGAGGTCATGTACCACACGTGCACGAGACAAAGTTCGACTTGACGCATTGCCGCATTATTTTTAAATAAAGTTATAGCGCTCAATGGCACGTACACAGAATATAAAACGATTTTTATGGAGGAAAAGGTAATCCGCTCTTCAGAGTATCTCACACAAGGCTCCGGTGGCCTCTCTCTCTAACCGTTCGTCACTGATCCGGCCGCATCCCGTCTGCCGGGGGAAAGGGAGTGCGGTGGCCTCTCTCTCTCTCTCTCACCGTTGGTCACTGATCCGGCCGCATCCTGCCCGCCGGGGGAAAGGGAGTGCGGTGGCCTCTCTCTCTCTCTCTCTCTCTCACCGTTGGTCACTGATCCGGCCGCATCCCGTCCGCCGGGGGAAAGAGAGGAAGTGCATCGTTTCTCCGTTCGATGGCGCCGAGGCAGCACGTCTCGATCTGCGGTACACGCCGTTCTCTCTGACCAAGCTCCGGCGCAGTAGGGCCTATGCCACCTGCTCGCAGATTCCGCCCGCCGCCGCTCACCTAGTTACATCCCGACGACCTCCAGGTATCCCCTCCGGCCTTGCTCCACTGCCCGTTTTCCCACGTCGCTGCATGTGGATCTTCCATAGTTCTTTGCCCAAAACGTAGCTCGTCTGGCGTACTTTCCATATTGCATTCTCGTCCTCACACCATTTTAGACAAACACAACCGTGTTGTTATCTTCCCTTAGGACTAGGAATATGCTTCTTTTTTGTCGTCGCATGTGTCATCAACTGTTATTGGCCAGTAATTGTTTCCTTTCTACCTCTTCTTTGCAAACAGGTCTATCCATTTCACCTCGTTGCTATTGCGACCTTTTGGTGAACTACACAAATCACTTTTTTCTTAAGAGTGTTTTGTGCAGTTGTACTAAAATGTCACACGGGCAATGTCTCTACATTTCAGTGCGACTGCACAAAGGGAGATTGGTTTTGCTCTATCCTCCTCATCCAACTCCGAGCGTAATCTTCTCCAACTAGTTAGTCTTAAGAGAGACTGCAAAGGTGACCGGCTTCTATTTGTGTGTTTATTGTTTCATCAGCAGTCCTCTATTATCGTAATCACACTTGATATCTTTGGAACAGGGACGCTCAGCTCTATTTTAGTGGAACTGCACAAAATGATCGGAATGTTGCATGCTCCAGACAATTACTTTTTTCCCAACAAGCCTTGTTGATTTAGACAGAGCTGGGGGGACGTTGCTGCCAATGAAAGCATGGATCAATTTTAATTTAACACCTTCTCACAACTTTGTCGTTAGCTGTGATGTAATTATTAGCTCTGATCTGCTAATAATTGACATGCATTAGCAAGGAAGTTAGTTTTTTATTGTTTGCGAAAGAGCATCGATGGCAAGACACGCGAAACAAAAGCTGAAAGCTCACACCATTGTACAATTTCATGTCGCTGGAAAATTATTTGTATAGTACGTCAATTATGTAAACAAATGATGGAAGCTTGATAGCATTGCCAGAAGCCTCTTCATCATCCGGGTCCATGTGCTATGCACAAAATTATACTCCTTCTTCCCTAAATATTTGTCTTTTTACAAATTTCAAACGGGCATATTTTAGAGTGTAGATTCGCTCATTTTGCTTCGTATGTGTACTCCCTCTGTTCCTAAATATTCTATTCGTCTTAACAGAGATTTCAACAAGTGACTATATACAGAGCAAAATGAGTGAATCTACACTCTAAAATATGTCTATATATATTCGTATGTGCCAGTCCATTTGAAATCTCTAAAAAGACAAATATTTGAGTAGTCACTCATTGAAATCTCTAGAAAGACAAATACTCCGGAAGTTGGGGAATGTAGTAATTTCAAAAATTTCCTACACACACGCAAGATCATGGTGATGCATAGCAACGAGAGGGGAGAGTGTGATCTACGTACCCTTATAGACCGACAGCGGAAGCGTTAGCACAACGCGGTTGATGTAGTCGTACGTCTTCACGACCCGATCGATCAAGCGCCGAAACTACGACACCTCCGAGTTCTAGCACACGTTCAGCTCGATGACGATCCCCTGACTCCGATCCAGCAAACTGTCGGGGAAGAGTTTTGTCAGCACGACGGCGTGGTGACGATCTTGATGTTCTACCGTCGCAGGGCTTCGCCTAAGCACTGCTACAATATTATCGAGGATTATGGTGGAGGGGGGCACCGCACACGGCTAAGAGAACGATCATGAAGATCAACTTGTGTGTCTAGAGGTGCCCCCTACCCCCGTATATAAAGGAGCAAGGGGGAGGAGGCCGGCCCTAGGAGGGGCACGCCAGGGAGTAGGATTCCTACTCCTAGTTGGAGTAGGTTTCCTCCTTTCCTAGTCCAACTAGGAGAAGGGGGGAAAGTGGGGAAGAGGGGAAGGAAGGGAGAGAGGAGCCGCGCCCCAAACCCCTTGTCCAATTCGGACTGGGCTTGGGAGGGGCGCGTGCCACCTCCTGGTCCTTTCCACTAAGGCCCATTAAGGCCCATTGCTTCTTCCTCGTATTCCCGTAACTCCCCGGTACCTCCGAAAATACCCGAATCACTCGGAACCTTTCCGATGTCCGAATATAGCCGTCCAATATATCGATTTTTATGTCTCGACCATTTCGAGAGTCCTCGTCATGTCCCCGATCTCATCCGGGACTCCGAACTCCTTTGATACATCAAAACTCATAAACTCATAATATAACTATCATTGAAACCTTAAGCGTGCGGACCCTACGGGTTCGAAAACAATGTAGACATGACCGAGACACGTCTCTGGTCAATAACCAATAGCGGAACCTGGATGCTCATATTGGCTCCCACATATTATACGAAGATCTTTATCGGTCAGACCGCATAATAACATACGTTGTTCCCTTTGTCATCGGTATGTTACTTGCCCGAGATTCGATCGTCGGTATCTCAATACCTAGTTCAATCTCGTTACTGGCAAGTCTCTTTACTCGTTCCGTAATACATCATCTCGCAACTAACTCATTAGTTGCAATTCTTGCAAGGCTTATGTGATGTGCATTACCAAGAGGGCCCAGAGATACCTCTCCGACAATCGGAGTGACAAATCCTAATCTCGAAATACGCCAACCCAATATGTACCTTTGGAGACACCTGTAGAGCTCCTTTATAATCACCCAGTTATGTTGTGACGTTTGGTAGCACACAAAGTGTTTCTCCGGCAAACGGGAGTTGCATAATCTCATAGTCATAGGAACATGTATAAGTCATGAAGAAAGCAATAGCAACATACTAAACGATCGAGTGCTAAGCTAACGGAATGGGTCATGTCAATCACATCATTATCCTAATAATGTGATCCCGTTAATCAAATGACAACACATGTCTATGGTTAGGAAACATAACCATCTTTGATTAATGAGCTAGTCAAGTAGAGGCATACTAGTGACGTTTAGTTTGTCTATGTATTCACACAAGTATTATGTTTCCGGATAATACAATTCTAGCATGAATAATAAACATTTATCATGAAATCAGGAAATAAATAATAACTTTATTATTGCCTTTAGGGCATATTTCCTTCACCGGAGTATATTTAAGAACCGAGGGGGTAGTGCACAACCGCATGGGAGACTCAGCCCGGTCGTTGCGCCGCATTAATAGTGAGTAATGAGCAGTCAAATCATAAGCCCCACCTTTCCCACTGTAAGTTGCTCTGAAGAAGCAACCATCAATACGCTCTTCTTTGAATCTGCTCATACTACTCCATCCGTCACTGTTTATACAGCACGCTTCAGAAAAAAGAAAAAAAATCTGTGGGACCAAGGCGACTAGCGATCGGCCTGAAAAATAGCATTGGTAGTTATAGCACATCGTCTATTACTAGAGGGAATCATGCGTACACACATGCATGCAGTGCTTCCACCCCGGGTACACACATGCATGCACTCCGTAGTACTCCCTCCATTCCCAAATATTTGTCTTTCTAGAGATTTCAACAAATGACTACATATAGAGCAAAATGAGTGAATCTATACTCTAAAATATGTCTACATGCATCCGTATGTTGTATCCATTTGAAATGCCTAGAAAGACAAATATTTAGGAACGGAGGGAGTAGTACAGTACATGGAGAGAAAATTGTGGACTTCATTGCGGTTACCACGCCCTAATTAATTGAGCATTAAACCAAACGCGTCTAAAGTCTCTCTGGTGGTGGAAATGCATTGAGAGAAATGCATCATAATGAAGCGCACCCTGTAAACTGTGACGGAGGGTGGATTAGTATGAAGGTGCAAAACCAAGTACGCGTACTACTGCGCTTGGCTCTTCGCCCCTTCGTGAAGTCGAACAATGATGGTACTCCGCATGTTGGGTACTACAGTGTATGCCTCTGACAATTTGACACCGAATGGACTGATGCATGTCCACCGAGGGTAGGGTTCATTAGTCAAAAGGTGTAAGCGAGCTTCACCTCGTCCTGCAAGCTTCTCCTTGTTCTGCGAGTTGACGGGACACACCAAAAAGTAGTGCTAGTCCATACTCCCTCCTTTCCGGTTAATATGGCTTAATATTTTTTGCGGGTAAATGAGAGAGCTTTATTCATATATAAGCATTCTTAGGACGGTCAGCCAAGACACTGGTCACTAGGAAGCGAGGTACCCCGCAAAAAAAGAAGTAGGAAGCGAGGAGTTTCATCAAGCCAGCTCTCGGCCACATTCAAAGTGCAGCAAGCAGGGTTCGCACGAAGATGTGCCGCAAGGTTTGCTGACCTATTTACATGCTGAATAACAAAAAAATAGGAAATATTACTGAGTGCTACTATTTGTAACAGGATATGAGCCAGAATTAAGCGAGAATTGTGGCGAGTATTCCATGCAATCAACTTCCATCATCACATGCGAGAACCCTCGAAGAGAACCAAATGTGTTGAAGATTGCTTTATCACATTTTAAAATTATAATAAGAGTGCAGACGCTCCTCCATCTGGTTCCTAGTACTAGTATAGTACGTACCTTTATGGACTATAGTAGTAGTACTAGTAAACTTTGCGCTTGGCTGTTCGGGAAGTCGAACAATAATAGCACTAGTAGTATAGTGTATGCTTCTGGCAATCTGACACCGAATTAACTGTTGCACGTCCACCGCCTGAGCGAGGGAGAGCTTGCATTAGTCAAAAGTTTCTCCTTGTCCTGCGAGCCACCACGCGCAAGCTTCTCCCGTCCTGCAACCTTCTCCTCGTTCGGCAAGTTGACAGGACACAACAAAGTAATGCTAGTCCATGCTGCCTCCTCTCCGGTTAATGTGGCTTAATTTCAAACGAGATAAATACACTGTCTGTCACTGTATATTTGTAAAAATACGGTCAGTGGACTTCATAATACGCTCATTGCGCTCAATATA